>NW_022097573.1:0-17335 GCF_006542625.1 Nomascus leucogenys
TAGTTTTTATTGAACTTTTTCTTTTCCACTATAGGCCTCTTAGCGCCCGAAAGTCCACTTGCATTTTCTACACAAAGAGTGTTTCAGAACTGCTCAATCAAAAGTAAGGTTCAGCTCTGTTTGTTGAATGCACAGAACAGAAAGAAGTTTCACAGATGCTTCTGTGTAGTTTTTTTTGAAGATATTCCTTTTCTACTATGGCTCTTAGCGCCCGAATGTCCACTTGCATTTTCTACAGAAAGAGTGTTTTAGAACTGCTCAATCAAAACTAAGGTTCAACTCTGTTAGTTGAATGCACAGAACAGGGAGAAGTTCCACAGATATCTTCTGTGTAGTTTTTATTTGAATTTATTCCTTTTTCCACTACAGGCCTCTTAGCGCCCTGAATGTCCACTTGCATTTTCTACAGAAGGGGTGTTTCAGAACTGTTCAATCAAAACTAAAGTTCAACTCGGTTAGTTGAATGCACAGAACAGAAAGAAGTTTCACAGATAGCTTCTTTGTAGTTTTTATTTGAAGATATTCCGTTTTCCCACTATAGGCTCTCTTAGCGCCATGAATGTCCACTTGCATTTTCTACTGAAAGAGTGTTCCAGAACTGTTCAATCAAAATTAAGGTTCAACTGTGTTAGTTTAAAGAACTGAACCGTAAGATGTTACACAGACTGCTTCTGTGTAGTTTTTATCTGAAGGTATTCCTTTTTCCACAATAGGCCTCTTAGCGCCCTGAATGTCCACTTGCATTTTCTACAGAAAGAGTGTTTCAGAACTGCTCAATCAAAATTAAGGTGAACTCTGTTAGTTGAATGCACAGAACTGTTAGAAGTTTCACAGATAGCTTCTTTGTAGTTTTATTTGAACATATACCTTTTTCAACTATAGGCCTCTAGCGCCCTGAATGTTCACTTGCATTTTCTGCAGAAAGAGTGTTTCATAACTGCTCAATATAAACTAAGGTTCAACTCTGTTAGTTGAATGCACTGAACAGTAAGAAGTTTCACAGATTGCTTCTGTGTAGTTTTTATTTGAACATATTCATTTTTCCGCTATAGGCCTCTTAGCGCCATGAATGTTCACTTGCATTTCTACAGAAAGAGTGTTTCATAAATGCTCAATAATAACTAAGGTTCAACTCTGTTATTTGAATGCACAGAACAGTAAGAAGTTTCACAGATTGCTTCTGTGTGGTTTTTATTTGAAGATATTACTTTTCCCACTATAGGCCCCTCAGCGCCCTGAATGTCCACTTGCATTTTCTACAGAAAGAGTGTTTCAGAGCTGCTCAATAAAAACTACCTTTCAACTATGTTAGTTGAATGCACAGAACAGTAAGAAGTTTCGCAGATTGCTTCTGTGCAGTTTTTATTTGAAAATATTCCTTTTTCACTATAGGCCTCTTAGCTCCCTGAATGTCCAATTGCATTTTCTATAGAAAGGGTGTTTCAGAAGTGCTCAATCAAATGTAAGGTTCAACTCTGTTTGATGAATGCAAAGAACAGAAAGAAGTTTCACAGAATGCTTCTGTGAAGTTTGTATTTGAAGGTATTCCTTTTTCCGCTATAGTCCTCTTAGCGCTCCGAAGGTCCACTTGCATTTTCTACAGAAAGAGAGTTTCAGAACTGCTCAATCAAAACTAAGGTTGAACTATGTTAGTTGAATGCACAGAACAGAGAGAAGTTTCACAGATTGCTCCTGTGTAGTTTTTATGTGAACTTTTTCCTTTTTCCAATATAGTCCTCTTAGCGCCCTGAATGTCCACTTGTATTTTCTACAGAAAGAGTGTTTCAGAACTGCTCAATCAAAACTGAGCTTCAAATCGGTTAGTTGAATGCACAGAACACTAAGAATTTTCACAGATTTCTTCTGTGCAGTTTTTATTTGAAAATATTCCTTTTCCACAATAGGCCTCTTAGCGCCCCTAATGTCCAATTGCATTTTCTACAGAAAGAGTGTTTCAGAACTGCTCAATCAAAAGTAAGGTTAAACTCTGTTAGTTGAATCCACAGAACAGAAAAAAGTTTCACAGAATGCTTCTGTGTAGTTTCTATTTGAAGATATTACTTTTTCCGCTGTAGGCCTCTTAGCGCTCCGAACGTCCACTTGCATTTTCTACAGAAAGAGTGTTTCAGAACTGCTCAATCAAAAGTAAGGTTCAAATCTGTTTGTTGAATGCACAGAACAGAAAGAAGTTTCACAGATTGATTCTGTATAGTTTTCGTTTGAAGTTATTCCTTTATCTACTATTGGCCTCTTAGCGCCATGAATGTCCACTTGCATTTTCTACAGAAATAGTGTTTCAGAACTGCTCAATAATAACTAAGGTTCAACTCTGTTAGTTGAATGCAGAGAACAGTAAGAAGTTTCTCAGATTGCTTCTGTGCAGTTTCTTTTGAAAATATTCCTTTTTCCTCTATAGGCCTTTTTGCTCCCGGAATGTCCAATTGCATTTTCTATAGAAATGGTGTTTCAGAAGTGCTCAATCAAAAGTAAGGTTCAACTCTGTTAGTCGAATGCAAAGAACAGAAAGAAGTTTCACAGAATGCTGCTGTGTCGCTTCTCTTTGAAGGTATTACTTTTTCCACTATAGACATCTTAGCGCTCCAAAGGTCCACTTGCATTTTCTACAGAAAGAGTGTTTCAGAACTTCTCAATCAAAAGTAAGGTTCAACTCCGTTAGTTGAATGCACAGAACAGAGAGAAGTTTCACTGATAGCTTCTGTGTAGTTTTTATATGAACTTTTTCCTTTTTCCACTATAGTCCTCTTAGCGCCCTGAATGTCCACTTGTATTTTCTACAGAAAGAGTGTTTCAGAACTGCTCAATCAAAACTGAGGTTCAACTCTGTTAGTTGAATGCACTGAACAGTAAGAAGTTTCACAGATTTCTTCTGTGCAGTTTTTATTTGAAAATATTCCTTTTCCACTATAGGCCTCTTAGCGCCCTGAATGTCCAATTGCATTTTCTACAGAAAGAGTGTTTCAGAACTGCTGAATCAAAAGTAAGGTTAAACTCTGTTAGCTGAATGCACAGAACAGAAAGAAGTTTCACAGAATGCTTCTGTGTAGTTTTTATTTCAAGATACTACTTTTTCCGCTTCACGCCTCTTAGCGCTCCGAAGGTCCACTTGCATTTTCTACAGAAAGAGTGTTTCAGAACTGCTCAATCAAATGTAAGGTTCAACTCTGTTAGTTGAATGCACAGAACAGAAAGAAGTTTCACAGATTGCTTCTGTGTAGTTTTTGGTTGAAGATATTTCTTTTTCTACTATGGGCCTCTTAGCGCCATGAATGTCCACTTGCATTTTCTACAGAAAGAGTGTTTCAGAACTGCTCAATCAAAACCAAGGTTCAATTCTGTTAGTTGAATGCGCAGAACAGAGAGAACTTTCACAGATATCTTCTGTGTAGTTTTTATTAGAACTTATTCCTTTTTCCTCTGTAGGCCTCTTAGCACACTGAATGTCCACTTGTATTTTCTACAGAAAGAGAGCTTCAGAACTGCTCAATCAGAACTAAGGTTCAACTCTGTTAGTTGAATGCACAGAACAGAAAGAAGTTCCACAGATTGCTTCTTTGTAGTTTTTGTTTGAAGATATTCCCTTTTCCACTATAGGCCTCTTAGCGCCATGAATGTCCACTTGCATTTTCTACAGAAAGAGTGTTTCAGAACTGTTCAATCAAAATTAAGGTTCAACTGCGTTAGTTTAAAGAACAGAAACGTAAGATGTTTCGCAGATTGCTTCTGTGTAGTTTTTATTTGAAGGTGTTCCTTTTTCCACCATAGGCCTCTTAGCGCCCTGAATGTCCACTTGCACTTTCTACAGAAAGGGTGTTTCAGAACTGCTCAATCATAAGTAAGGTTCAACTCCGTTAGTTGAATTCACCGAACAGAGAGAAGTTTCACAGATGGTTTCTGTGTAGTTTTTATGTGAACTTTTTACTTTTTCCACTGTAGACCTCTTCGCGCCCTGAATGTCCACTTGTATTTTCTACAGAAAGAGTGTTTCAGAACTGCTCAATCAAAACTGAGGTTCAACTCGGTTAGTTGAATGCACAGAACAGTAAGAAGTTTCACAGATTTCTTCTGTGTAGTTTTTATTTGATCATATTCATTTTTCCGCTATAGGCCTCTTAGCGCCCTGAATGTTCACTTGCATTTTATACAGAAAGAGTGTTACAGAATTGCTCAATCAAAACTAAGGTTCAACTCTGTTAGTTGAATGCACAGAACAGAAAGAAGTTTCACAGATTGCTTCTTTGTAGTTTTTGTTGTAAGATATTACCTTTTCCACATTAGGCCTCTTATCGCCATGAATGTCCACTTGCATTTTCTACAGAAAGAGTGTTTCAGAACTGTTCAATCAAAATTAAATTTCACCTGTGTTAGTTAAAGAACAGAACCGTAAGAAGTTTCACAGATTCCTTCTGTGTAGTTTTTATTTGAAAGTGTTCCTTTTTCCATCATAGGCCTCTTATCGCCCTGAATGTCCACTTGCATTTTCCACAGAAAGGGTTTTTCAGAACTGCTCAATCAAAAGTAAGGTTGAACTCTGTCAGTTGAATGCACAGAACTGTAAGAAGTTTCACTGATTGCTTCTGTGTAGTTTTTATTTGAACATATTTATTTTTCCGCTATAGGCCTCTTAGCGCCCTGAATGTTCACCTGCATTTTCTACAGAAAGAGTGTTTCAGAACTGCTCAATAATAACTAAGGTTCAACTCTGTTAGTTGAATGCACAGAACAGTAAGAAGTTTCACAGATTGCTTCTGTGTGGTTTTTATTTGAAGATATTCCTTTTCCCACTATAGGCCTCTCAGCGCTCCGAATGTCCACTTGCATTTTCTACAGAAAGAGTGTTTCACAACTTCTCAATCAAAAGTATGGTTCAACTCCGTTAGTTGAATGCACAGAACAGAGAGAAGTTTCACAGATAGCTTCTGTGTAGTTTTTATGTGAACTTTTTCCCTTTTCCACTATAGTCCTCTTAGCGCCCTGAATATCCACTTGTATTTTCTACAGAAAGAGTGTTTCAGAACTGCTCAATCAAAACTGAGTTTCAACTCTGTTAGTTGAATGGACAGAACAGTAAGAAGTTTCACAGATTTCTTCTGTGCAGTTTTTATTTGAAAATATTCCTTTTCCACTATAGGCTTCTTTGCGCCCTGAATGTGCAATTGCATTTTCTACAGAAAGAGTGTTTCAGAACTGCTCAATCAAAAGTAAGGTTAAACTTGGTTGTTGAATGCACAGAACAGAAAGATGTTTCACAGAATGCTTCTGTGTCGTTTTTATTTTAAGATATTACTTTTTCGGCTGTAGGCCTCTTAGCGCCCCGAAGGTCCACTTGCATTTTCTACAGAAAGAGTTTTTCAGAACTGCTCAATCAAAAGTAAGGTTCAACTCCGTTAGGTGAATGCACAGAACAGAGAGAAGTTTCACAGATAGCTTCTGTGTAGTTTTTATGTGAACTTTTTCCTTTTTCCACTATAGTCCTCTTGGCGCCCTGAATGTCCACTTCTATTTTCTACAGAAAGAGTGTTTCAGAACTGCTCAATCAAAACTGAGGTTCAACTCTGTTAGTTGAATGCACAGAACAGTAAGAAGGTTCACAGATTTCGTCTGTGCAGTTTTTATTTGAAAATATTCCTTTTCCACTATAGGCCTCTTAGCGCCCTGAATGTCCAATTGCATTTTCTACAGAAAGAGTGTTTCAGAACTGCTCAATCAAAAGTAAGGTTAAACTCTGTTATTTGAATGCACAGAACAGGAAGAAGTTTCACAGAATGCTTCTGTGTAGTTTTTATTTGAAGATATTACTTTTACCGCTATAGGCCTCTTAGCGCTTCGAATGTCCACTTGCATTTTCTACAGAAAGAGTGTTTAAGAACTGCTCAATCAAAAGTAAGGTTCAACTCTGTTAGTTGAATGCACAGAACAGAAAGAAGTTTCACAGATTGATTCTGTGTAGTTTTTGTTTGAAGATATTCCTTTTTCTACTATGGGCCTCTTAGCGCCATGAATGTCCAATTGCCTTTTCTACAGAAAGAGTGTTTCAGAACTGCTCAATCAAAACTAAGGTTCAACTCTGTTAGTTGAATGCACAGAACAGAGAGTAGTTTCACAGATATCTTCTGTGTAGTTTTTATTTGAACATATTCCTTTTTCCAATACAGGCCTCTTAGCGCCCTGAATGTCCACTTGTATTTTCTACAGAAAGAGTGTTTCAGAACTGCTCAATCAAAACTAAGGTTCAACTCTGTTAGTTGAATGCACAGAACAGAAAGAAGTTTCCCAGATTGCTTCTTTGTAGTTTTTGTTTTAAGATATTCGCTTTTCCACTATGGGCCCCTTAGCGCCATGAATGTCCACTTGCATTTTCTACAGAAAGGGTGTTTCAGAACTCCTCAATCAAAAGTAAGGTTGAACTCTGTTAGTTGAATGCACAGAATTGTAAGAAGTTTCACAGATAGCTTCTTTGTAGTTTTCATTTGAACATATACTTTTTCAACTATAGGCCTCTTAGCGTCCTGAATGTTCACTTGCATTTTCTGCAGAAAGTGTGTTTCAAAAGTGCTCAATATAAACTAAGGTTCACCTCTGTTATTTGAGTGCTCAGAACAGTAAGAAATTTCACAGATTGCTTCTGTGTAGTTTTTATTTGAACATATTCATTTTTCCGCTATAGACCTCTTAGCGCCCTGAATGTTCACTTGCATTTTCTACAGAAAGAGTGTTTCAGAACTGCTCAATAATAACTAAGGTTCAACTCGGTTATTTGAATGCACAGAATAGAAAGAAGTTTTACAGATTGCTTCTGTGTTGTTTTCATTTGAAGATATTACTTTTCCCACTATAGGCCTCTCCTCATCCTGAATGTCCACTTGCATTTTCTACAGAAAGAGTGTTTCAGAACTGCTCAATAAAAACTAAGGTTCAACTCGGTTATTTGAATGCACAGAATAGAAAGTAGTTTCACAGATTGCTTCTGTGTTGTTTTTATTTGAAGATATTACTTTTACCACTATAGGCCTCTCCTCATCCTGAATGTCCACTTGCATTTTCTACAGAAAGGGTGTTTCGGAACTGCTCAATAAAAACTGCCGTTCAACTATGTTAGTTGAATGCACAGAACAGTAAGAAGTTTCGCAGATTGCTTCTGTGCAGTTTTTATTTGAAAATATCCCTTTTCCACTATAGGCCTCATAGCTCCCTGAATGTCCAATTGCATCTTCTATAGAAAGGGCGTTTCAGAAGTGCTCAATCAAAAGTACGGTTCAACTCCGTTAGATGAATGCAAAGAACAGAAAGAAGTTTCACACAATGCTTCTCTGTAGTTTGTATTTGAAGGTATTGCTTTCTCGTCTATAGGCCTCTTGGCGCTCCGAATGTCAACTTGCATTTTATACAGAAACAGTGTTTCACAACTTCTCAATCAAAAGTAAGGTTCATCTCCGTTAGTTGAATGCACAGTAGAGAGAGAAGTTTCACAGATTGGTTCTGTGTAGTTTTTATGTGAAGTTTTCCTTTTTCCACTATAGTCCTCTTGCACCCTGAATGTCCACTTGTATTATTAACAGAAAGAGTGTTTCAGAACTGCTCAATGAAAACTGAGGTTCAATTCTGTTAGTTGAACGCACAGAACAGTAAGAAGTTTCACAGATTTCTTCTGTGCAGACTTATTGGAAAATATACCTTTTCCACTATAGGCCTCTTAGCGCCCTGAATGTCCAATTGCATTTTCGACAGAAAGAGTGTTTCAGAACTGCTCAATCAAAAGTAAGGTTAAACTCCGTTAGTTGAATGCACAGAACAGAAAGAAGTTTCACAGAATGCTTCCGTGTAGTTTTTATTTGAAGATGTTACTTTTTCCGCTATAGGCCTATTAGCGCTCAGAAGGTCAACTTGCATTTTCTACAGAAAGAGTGTTTCAGAACTGCTCAATAAAAACTACCGTTCAACTATGTTACTTGAATGCACAGAACAGTAAGAAGTTTCGCAGATTGCTTCTGTGCAGTGTTTATTTGAAAATATTCCTTTTTCCACTATAGGCCTCTTAGCTCCCTGAATGTCCAATTGCATTTTCTATAGAAAGGGTGATTCAGAAGTGCTCAATCAAAACTAAGGTTCAACTCTGTTAGGTGAATGCAAAGAACAGAAAGAAGTTTCACAGAATGCTTCTGTGTAGTTTGTATTTGAAGGTATTACTTTTTCCGCTAAAGGCCTCTTAGCGCTCCGAAGGTCCACATGCATTTTCTACAGAAAGACAGTTTCAGAACTTCTCAATCAAATATAAGGTGCAACTCCGTTAGTTGAATGCACAGAACAGAGAGAAGTTTCACAGATAGCTTCTGTGAAGTTTTTATGTGAACTTTTTCCTTTTTCCACTATAGTCCTCTTAGCGCCCTGAATGTCCACTTGTATTTTCTACAGAAAGAGTGTTTCAGAACTGCTCAATCAAAACTGACGTTCAACTCTGTTAGTTGAATGCACAGAACAGTAAGAAGTTTCACAGATTTCGTCTGTGCAGTTTTGATTTGAAAATATTCCTTTTCCTCTATAGGCCTCTTAGCGCCCTGAATGTCCATTTGCATTTTCTACAGAAAGAGTGTTTCAGAACTGCTCAATCAAAAGTAAGGTTAAACTCTGTTATTTGAATGCACAGAACAGGAAGAAGTTTCACAGAATGCTTCTGTGTAGTTTTTATTTGAAGATATTACTTTTTCCGCTATAGGCCTCTTAGCGCTTCGAAGGTCCACTTGCATTTTCTACAGAAAGAGTGTTTCAGAACTGCTCAATCAAAAGTAAGGTTCAACTCTGTTAGTTGAATGCACAGAACTGAAAGTAGTTTCACAGATTGCTTCTGTGTAGTTTTTGTTTGAAGATATTCCTTTTTCTACTGTGGGCCTCTTAGCGCCATGAATGTCCACTTGCATTTTCTACAGAAAGAGTGTTTCAGAACTGCTCAATCAAAACTAAGGTTCAACTCTGTTAGTTGAATGCACAGAACAGAAAGAAGTTTCCCAGATTGCTTCTTTGTAGTTTTTGTTTTAAGATATTCGCTTTTCCACTATAGGCCCCTTAGCGCCATGAATGTCCACTTGCATTTTCTACAGAAAGGGTGTTTCAGAACTCCTCAATCAAAAGTGAGGTTGAACTCTGTTAGTTGAATGCACAGAATTGTAAGAAGTTTCACAGATAGCTTCTTTGTAGTTTTCATTTGAACATATACCTTTTTCAACTATAGGCCTCTTAGCGTCCTGAATGTTCACTTGCATTTTCTGCAGAAAGTGTGTTTCAAAAGTGCTCAATATAAACTAAGGTTCACCTCTGTTATTTGAGTGCTCAGAACAGTAAGAAATTTCACAGATTGCTTCTGTGTAGTTTTTATTTGAACATATTCATTTTTCCGCTATAGACCTCTTAGCGCCCTGAATGTTCACTTGCATTTTCTACAGAGTGTTTCAGAACTGCTCAATAATAACTAAGGTTCAACTCGGTTATTTGAATGCACAGAATAGAAAGAAGTTTTACAGATTGCTTCTGTGTTGTTTCCATTTGAAGATATTACTTTTCCCACTATAGGCCTCTCCTCATCCTGAATGTCCACTTGCATTTTCTACAGAAAGAGTGTTTCAGAACTGCTCAATAAAAACTAAGGTTCAACTCAGTTATTTGAATGCACAGAATAGAAAGTAGTTTCACAGATTGCTTCTGTGTTGTTTTTATTTGAAGATATTACTTTTACCACTATAGGCCTCTCCTCATCCTGAATGTCCACTTGCATTTTCTACAGAAAGGGTGTTTCGGAACTGCTCAATAAAAACTACCGTTCAACTATGTTAGTTGAATGCACAGAACAGTAAGAAGTTTCGCAGATTGCTTCTGTGCAGTTTTTATTTGAAAATATCCCTTTTTCCACTATAGGCCTCATAGCTCCCTGAATGTCCAATTGCATCTTCTATAGAAAGGGCGTTTCAGAAGTGCTCAATCAAAAGTACGGTTCAACTCCGTTAGATGAATGCAAAGAACAGAAAGAAGTTTCACACAATGCTTCTCTGTAGTTTGTATTTGAAGGTATTGCTTTCTCGTCTATAGGCCTCTTGGCGCTCCGAATGTCAACTTGCATTTTATACAGAAACAGTGTTTCACAACTTCTCAATCAAAAGTAAGGTTCATCTCCGTTAGTTGAATGCACAGTAGAGAGAGAAGTTTCACAGATTGGTTCTGTGTAGTTTTTATGTGAAGTTTTCCTTTTTCCACTATAGTCCTCTTGCACCCTGAATGTCCACTTGTATTATTAACAGAAAGAGTGTTTCAGAACTGCTCAATGAAAACTGAGGTTCAATTCTGTTAGTTGAACGCACAGAACAGTAAGAAGTTTCACAGATTTCTTCTGTGCAGACTTATTGGAAAATATACCTTTTCCACTATAGGCCTCTTAGCGCCCTGAATGTCCAATTGCATTTTCTACAGAAAGAGTGTTTCAGAACTGCTCAATCAAAAGTAAGGTTAAACTCCGTTAGTTGAATGCACAGAACAGAAAGAAGTTTCACAGAATGCTTCCGTGTAGCTTTTATTTGAAGATGTTACTTTTTCCGCTATAGGCCTATTAGCGCTCAGAAGGTCAACTTGCATTTTCTACAGAAAGAGTGTTTCAGAACTGCTCAATAAAAACTACCGTTCAACTATGTTACTTGAATGCACAGAACAGTAAGAAGTTTCGCAGATTGCTTCTGTGCAGTGTTATTTGAAAATATTCCTTTTTCCACTATAGGCCTCTTAGCTCCCTGAATGTCCAATTGCATTTTCTATAGAAAGGGTGATTCAGAAGTGCTCAATCAAAACTAAGGTTCAACTCTGTTAGGTGAATGCAAAGAACAGAAAGAAGTTTCACAGAATGCTTCTGTGTAGTTTGTATTTGAAGGTATTACTTTTTCCGCTAAAGGCCTCTTAGCGCTCCGAAGGTCCACATGCATTTTCTACAGAAAGACAGTTTCAGAACTTCTCAATCAAATATAAGGTGCAACTCCGTTAGTTGAATGCACAGAACAGAGAGAAGTTTCACAGATAGCTTCTGTGAAGTTTTTATGTGAACTTTTTCCTTTTTCCACTATAGTCCTCTTAGCGCCCTGAATGTCCACTTGTATTTTCTACAGAAAGAGTGTTTCAGAACTGCTCAATCAAAACTGACGTTCAACTCTGTTAGTTGAATGCACAGAACAGTAAGAAGTTTCACAGATTTCTTCTGTGCAGTTTTGATTTGAAAATATTCCTTTTCCTCTATAGGCCTCTTAGCGCCCTGAATGTCCATTTGCATTTTCTACAGAAAGAGTGTTTCAGAACTGCTCAATCAAAGTAAGTTAAACCTGTTATTGAATGCACAGAAAGAAGAATTTACAGAATGCTTCTGTGTTTTTATTTGAAGATATATTTTTCCTATAGGCTCTTAGGCTTCAGGTACTTGCATTTTCTACAGAAAGAGTGTTTCAGAACTGCTCAATCAAAAGTAAGGTTCAACTCTGTTAGTTGAATGCACAGAACTGAAAGTAGTTTCACAGATTGCTTCTGTGTAGTTTTTGTTTGAAGATATTCCTTTTTCTACTGTGGGCCTCTTAGCGCCATGAATGTCCACTTGCCTTTTCTACAGAAAGAGTGTTTCAGAACTGCTCAATCAAAACTAAGGTTCAACTCTGTTAGTTGAATGCACAGAACAGAGAGAAGTTTCACAGATATCTTCTGTGTAGTTTTTATTTGAACTTATTCCTTTTTCCTCTATAGGCCTCCTAGCGCCCTGAATGTCCACTTGTATTTTCTACAGAAAGAGTGTTTCAGAACTGCTCAATCAAAACTAAGATTCAACTCTGTTAGTTGAATGCACAGAACAGAAAGAAGTTTCACAGATTGCTTCTTTGTAGTTTTTGTTTGAAGATATTCCCTTTTCCCCTATAGGCCTCATAGCGCCATGAATGTCCACTTGCATTTTCTACAGAAAGAGTGTTTCAGAACTGTTCAATCAAAATTAAGGTTCAACTGTGTTAGTTTAAAGAACAGAACCGTAAGAAGTTTCACAGATTGCTTCTGTGTAGTTTTTATTTGAAGGTATTCCTTTTTCCACCATAGGCCTCTTAGCGCCCTGAATGTCCACTTGCATTTTCTACAGAATGGGTGTTTCGGAACTGCTCAATCAAAAGTAAGTTTGAACTCTGTTCGTTGAATGCACAGAACTGTAAGAAGTTTCACAGATAGCTTCTTTGTAGTTTTTATTTGAACATATAACTTTTTCAACTATAGGTGTCTTAGCGCCCTGAATGTTCACTTGCATTTTCTGCAGAAAGAGTGTTTCATAACTGCTCAATATGAATTAAGGTTCAACTCTGTTAGTTGAATGCACAGAACAGTCAGAAGTTTCACAGATTGCTTCTGTGTAGTTTTTATTTGAACATATTCATTTTTACGCTATAGGCCTCTTAGCGCCCTGAATGTTCACTTGCGTTTCTACATAAAGAGTGTTTCAGAACTGCTCAATAATAACTAAGGTTCAACTCTCTTAGTTGAATACACAGAACAGTAAGAAGTTTCACAGATTGCTTCTGTGTGGTTTTAATTGAAGTTTTTTTTTTTTTTTTTTTTTTTTTTTTTGTCTTTTTTTTTTTTTTTATTATACTTTAGGGATTTAGGGTACATGTGCACAATGTGCAGGTTTGTTACATATGTATCCATGTGCCATGTTGATTTCCTGCACCCATTAACTCGTCATTTAGCATTAGGTGTATCTCCTAATGCTGTCCCTCCCCCTCCCCCCACCCCACAACGTCCCAGGAGTGTGATGTTCCCCTTCCTCTGTCCATGAGTTCTCATTGTTCAATTCCCACCTATGAGTGAGAACATGCGGTGTTTGGTTTTTTGTCCTTGCGATAGTTTACTGAGAATGATGTTTTCCAGTTTCATCCATGTCCCTACAAAGGACACGAACTCATCATTTTTTATGGCTGCATAGTATTCCATGGTGTATATGTGCCACATTTTCTTAATCCAGTCTATCGTTGTTGGACATTTGGGTTGGTTCCAACTCTTTGCTATTGTGAATAGTGCCGCAATAAACATACGTGTGCATGTGTCTTTATAGCAGCATGATTTATAGTCCTTTGGGTATATACCCAGTAATGGGATGGCTGGGTCAAATGGTATTTCTAGTTCGAGATCCTTGAGGAATCGCCACACTGACTTCCACAATGGTTGAACTAGTTTACAGTCCAACCAACAGTGTAAAAGTGTTCCTATTTCTCCACATCCTCTCCAGCACCTGTTGTTTCCTGATTTTTGAATGATGGCCATTCTAACTGGTGTGAGATGGTATCTCACTGTGGTTTTGATTTGCATTTCTCTGATGGCCAGTGATGATGAGCATTTCTTCATGTGTTTTCTGGCTGCATAAATGTCTTCTTTTGAGAAGTGTCTGTTCATGTCCTCTGCCCACTTTTTGATGGGGTTGACTGTTTTTTTCTTGTAAATTTGTTTGAGTTCATTATAGATTCTGGATATTAGCCCTTTGTCAGATGAGTAGGTTGCAAAAATTTTCTCCCATTCTGTAGGTTGCCTGTTAATTCTGATGATAGTTTCTTTTGCTGTGCAGAAGCTCTTTAGTTTAATGAGATCCCATTTGTCGATTTTGGCTTTTGTTGCCATTGCTTTTGGTGTTTTAGACATGAAGTCCTTGCCCACGCCTATGTCCTGAATGGTATTGCCTAGGTTTTCTTGTAGGATTTTAATGGTTTTAGGTCTAACATATAAGTCTTTAATCCATCTTGAATTAATTTTTGTGTAATGTGTAAGGAAGGGATCCAGTTGCAGCTTTCTACATATGGCTAGCCAGTTTTCCCAGCACCATTTATTAAATAGGGAATCCTTTCCCCATTTCTTGTTTTTGTCAGGTTTGTCAAAGATCAGATAGTTGTAGCTATGCGGCATCATTTCTGAGGGCTCTGTTCTGTTCCACTGATCTATGTCTCTATTGTGGTACCAGTACCATGCTGTTTTGGTTACTGTAGCCTTGTAGTATAGTTTAAAGTCAGGTAGCGTGATGCCTCCAGCTTTGTTCTTTTGGCTTAGGATTGACTTGGCGATGCGGGCTCTTTTTTGGTTCCATATGAACTTTAAAGTAGTTTTTTCCAATTCTGTGAAGAAAGTCATTGGTAGCTTGATGGGGATGGCATTGAATGTATAAATTACCTTGGGCAGTATGGCCATTTTCACGATATTGATTCTTCCAACCCATGAGCATGGAATGTTCTTCCATTTGTTTGTATCCTCTTTTATTTCATTGAGCAGTGGTTTGTAGTTCTCCTTGAAGAGGTCCTTCACATCCCTTGTAAGTTGGATTCCTAGGTATTTTATTCTCTTTGAAGCAATTGTGAATGGGAGTTCACTCATGATTTGGCTCTCTGTTTGTCTGTTATTGGTGTACAAGAATGCTTGTGATTTTTGTACATTAATTTTGTATCCTGAGACTTCGCTGAAGTTGCTAATCAGCTTAAGGAGATTTTGGGCTGAGAAAATGGGGTTTTCTAGATATACAATCATGTCATCTGCAAACAGGGACAATTTGACTTCCTCTTTTCCTAATTGAATACCTTTTATTTCCTTCTCCTGCCTGATTGCTCTGGCCAGAACTTCCAGGACTATGTTGAACAGGAGCGGTGAGAGAGGGCATCCCTGTCTTGTGCCAGCGTCTGTGTAGTTTTTATGTGTACTTTTTCCTTTTTGCACTATAGGCCTCTTAGCGCCCTGAATGTCCAATGGCATTTTCTACAGAAAAAGTGTTTCAGAACTGCTCAATCAAAAGTAAGTTTAAACACTGTTAGTTGAATGCACTGAACAGAAAGAAGTTTCACAGAATGATTCTGTGTAGTTTTTATTTGAAGATATTTCTTTTTCCGCTGTAGGCCTCTTAGCGCTCCGAAGGTCCACTCGCATTTTCTACAGAAAGAGTGTTTCAGAACTGCTCAATTAAAAGTAAGGTTCAACTCTGTTAGTTTAATGCACAGAACAGTAAGAGGTTTCACAGGTTGCTTCTGTGTGGTTTTTATTTGAAGATATTCCTTTTCCCACTATAGGCCTCTCAGCGCCCTGAATGTCCACTTGCATTTTCTACAGAAAGAGTGTTTCAGAACTGCTCAATAAAAACTACCGTTCAACTACGTTAGTTGAATGCACAGAACAGTAAGAAGTTTCGCAGATTGCTTCTGTGCAGTTTTTATTTGAAAATATTCCTTTTTCCACTATAGGCCTCTTAGCTCCCTGAATGTCCAATTGCATTTTCTATAGAAAGGGTGTTTCAGAAGTGCTCAATCAAAAGTAAGGTTCAACTCTGTTAGATGAATGCAAAGAACAGAAAGAAGTTTCACAGAATGCTTCTGTGTAGTTTTTGTTAGAAGAAATTCCCTTTTCCACTATAGGCCTCTTAGCGCCATGAATGTCCACTTGCATTTTCTACAGAAAGAGTGTTTCAGGACTGTTCAATCAAAATTAAGGTTCAAATGTGTTAGTTTAAAGAACAGAACCGTATGAAGTTTCACAGATTGCTTCTGTGTAGTTTTTATTTGAATGTATTCCTTTTTCCACCATAGGCTCTTAGCGCCCTGAATGTCCACTTGCATTTTCTACAGAAAGGGTGTTTCAGAACTGCTCAATCAAAAGTAAGGTTGAACTCGGTTAGTTGAATGCAGAGAACTGTAAGAAGTTTCACAGATAGTTTCTTTGTAGTTTTATTTGAACATATACCTTTTTCAACTATAGGCCTCTTAGCGCCCTGAATGTCCAATTGCATTTTCTACAGAAGAGTGTTTCAGAACTGCACAATCAAAGTAAGGTTCAACTGTGTTAGTTTAAAGAACAGAACCGTAAGAAGTTTCACAGATTGCTTCTGTGTAGTTTTTATTTGAAGGTATTCCTTTTTCCACCATAGGCCCCTTAGCGCCCTGAATGTCCACTTGCATTTTCTACAGAAAGGGTGTTTCAGAACTGCTCAATCAAAAGTAAGTTTGAACTCTGTTAGTTGAATGCACAGAACTGTAAGAAGTTTCACAGATAGCTTCTTTGTGTTTTTATTTGAACATATAAATTTTTCAACTATAGGTGTCTTAGCGCCCTGAATGTTCACTTGCATTTTCTGCAGAAAGAGTGTTTCATAACTGCTCAATATGAATTAAGGTTCAACTCTGTTAGTTGAATGCACAGAACAGTAAGAAGTTTCACAGATTGCTTCTGTGTAGTTTTTATTTGAACATATTCATTTTTTCCGCTATAGGCCTCTTAGCGCCCTGAATGTTCACTTTCATTTTCTACAGAAAGAGTGTTTCATTACTGCTCAATAATAACTAAGGTTCAACTCTGTTTGCTGAATGCACAGAACAGTAAAAAGTTTCACAGATTGCTTCTGTGTGGTTTTATTTGAAGATATTCCTTTTCCCACTATAGGCCTCTCAGCGCCCTGAATGTCCACTTGCATTTTCTACAGAAAGAGTGTTTCAGAACTGATCAATAAAAAATAAGGTTCAACTACGTTAGATGAATGCACAGAACAGTAAGAAGTTTCACAGATTGCTTCTGTGTAGTTTTTATTTGAAATATTCCTTTTTCCACTATAGGCCTCTTAGCTCCCTGAATGTCCAATTGCATTTTCTATAGAAAGGGTGTTTCAGAAGTGCTCAATCAAAAGTAAGGTTCAACTCTGTTAGATGAATGCAAAGAACAGAAAGAAGTTTCACAGAATGCTTCTGTGTAGTTTTTTGTTAGAAGAAATTCCCTTTTCCACTATAGGCCTCTTAGCGCCCTGAATGTCCACTTGCATTTTCTACAGAAAGAGTGTTTCAGGACTGTTCAATCAAAATTAAGGTTCAAATGTGTTAGTTTAAAGAACAGAACCGTATGAAGTTTCACAGATTGCTTCTGTGTAGTTTTTATTTGAATGTATTCCTTTTTCCACCATAGGCCTCTTAGCGCCCTGAATGTCCACTTGCATTTTCTACAGAAAGGGTGTTTAGGAACTGCTCAAGTAAGGTTGAACTCTGTTAGTTGAATGCAGAGAACTGTAAGTAGTTTCACAGATAGCTTCTTTGTAGTTTTTATTTGAACATGTACCTTTTTATATTCTCTTAGCGCCCTGAATGTCCAATTGCATTTTCTACAGAAAGAGTGTTTCAGAACTGCACAATCAAAAGTAAGGTTGAACTCTGTTATTTGAATGCGCAGAACAGGAAGAAGTTTCACAGAATGCTTCTGTGTAGTTTTTATTTGAGATATACTTTTTCCGCTACAGGCCTCTTAGCTCTCCGAA
>NW_022097574.1:0-9598 GCF_006542625.1 Nomascus leucogenys
GCTCAATGTCCACTTGCAGTTTCTACAGAAAGGTGTTTCAGAACTGCTCAATCAAAAGTAAGCTTCAACTCTGTTAGTTGAATGCACAGAACAGAAAGAAGTTTCACAGAATGCTTCTGTGTAGTTTTTATTTGAAGATATTTTTTTCCACTATAGGCCCTTAGCGCTCGAATGTCACTTGCAGTTTCTACAGAAAGAGTGTTTCAGAACTGCTCAATCAAAAGTAAGCTTCAACTCTGTTAGTTGAGAGAACAGAAAGAAGTTTCACAGAATGCTTCTGTGTAGTTTTTATTTGAAGATATCCTTTTTCCACTATAGGCCCTTAGCGCTCAAATGTCCACTTGCAGTTTCTACAGAAAGTGTTTCAGAACTGCTCAATCAAAAGTAAGCTTCACTCTGTTAGTTGAATGCACAGAACAGAAAGAAGTTTCACAGAATGCTTCTGTGTAGTTTTTATTTGAAGATATCCTTTTTCCACTATAGGCCCTTAGCGCTCGAATGTCACTTGCAGTTTCTACAGAAAGTGTTTCAGAACTGCTCAATCAAAAGTAAGCTTCACCTGTTAGTTGAATGCACAGAACAGAAAGAAGTTTCACAGAATGCTTCTGTGTAGTTTTTATTTGAAGATATCCTTTTTCCACTATCCCTAGCGCTCGAATGTCACTTGCAGTTTCTACAGAAAGAGTGTTTCAGAACTGCTCAATCAAAAGTAAGCTTCAACTCTGTTAGTTGAATGCACAGAACAGAAAGAAGTTTCACAGAATGCTTCTGTGTAGTTTTTATTTGAAGATATCTTTTTCCTCTAGGCCCCTTAGCGCTCGAATGTCACTTGCAGTTTCTACAGAAAGGTGTTTCAGAACTGCTCAATCAAAAGTAAGCTTCAACTCTGTTAGTTGAATGCACAGAACAGAAAGAAGTTTCACAGAATGCTTCTGTGTAGTTTTTATTTGAAGATATTCCTTTTTCCACATAGGCCCTTAGCGCTCGAATGTCACTTGCAGTTTCTACAGAAAGAGTGTTTCAGAACTGCTCAATCAAAAGTAAGCTTCAACTCTGTTAGTTGAATGCACAGAACAGAAAGAAGTTTCACAGAATGCTTCTGTGTAGTTTTTATTTGAAGATATCCTTTTTCCACTATAGGCCCCTTAGCGCTTCAAATGTCCACTTGCAGTTTCTACAGAAAGTGTTTCAGAACTGCTCAATCAAAAGTAAGCTTCACTCTGTTAGTTGAATGCACAGAACAGAAAGAAGTTTCACAGAATGCTTCTGTGTAGTTTTTATTTGAAGATATTTTTTTCCACTATAGGCCCTTAGCGCTCGAATGTCACTTGCAGTTTCTACAGAAAGTGTTTCAGAACTGCTCAATCAAAAGTAAGCTTCACCTGTTTAGTTGAATGCACAGAACAGAAAGAAGTTTCACAGAATGCTTCTGTGTAGTTTTTATTTGAAGATATCCTTTTTCCACTATAGGCCCCTTAGCGCTCGAATGTCACTTGCAGTTTCTACAGAAAGGTGTTTCAGAACTGCTCAATCAAAAGTAAGCTTCAACTCTGTTAGTTGAATGCACAGAACAGAAAGAAGTTTCACAGAATGCTTCTGTGTAGTTTTTATTTGAAGATATTCCTTTTTCCACTATAGGCCCCAGCGCTCGAATGTCACTTGCAGTTTCTACAGAAAGAGTGTTTCAGAACTGCTCAATCAAAAGTAAGCTTCAACTCTGTTAGTTGAATGCACAGAACAGAAAGAAGTTTCACAGAATGCTTCTGTGTAGTTTTTATTTGAAGATATCTTTTTCCACTACAGGCCCCTTAGCGCTCAATGTCACTTGCAGTTTCTACAGAAAGGTGTTTCAGAACTGCTCAATCAAAAGTAAGCTTCAACTCTGTTAGTTGAATGCACAGAACAGAAAGAAGTTTCACAGAATGCTTCTGTGTAGTTTTTATTTGAAGATATTCTTTTTCCACTATAGGCCCTTAGCCTCGAATGTCACTTGCAGTTTCTACAGAAAGAGTGTTTCAGAACTGCTCAATCAAAAGTAAGCTTCAACTCTGTTAGGATGCACAGAACAGAAAGAAGTTTCACAGAATGCTTCTGTGTAGTTTTTATTTGAAGATATCCTTTTTCCACTACAGGCCCTTAGCGCTCAATGTCCACTTGCAGTTTCTACAGAAAGTGTTTCAAACTGCTCAATCAAAAGTAAGCTTCACTCTGTTAGTTGAATGCACAGAACAGAAAGTGTTTCACAGAATGCTTCTGTGTAGTTTTTATTTGAATATTTTTTTCCACTATAGGCCCTTAGCGCTCGAATGTCCACTTGCAGTTTCTACAGAAAGTGTTTCAGAACTGCTCAATCAAAAGTAAGCTTCACCTGTTTAGTTGAATGCACAGAACAGAAAGAAGTTTCACAGAATGCTTCTGTGTAGTTTTTATTTGAAGATATCCTTTTTCCACTATAGGCCCTAGCGCTCGAATGTCACTTGCAGTTTCTACAGAAAGAGTGTTTCAGAACTGCTCAATCAAAAGTAAGCTTCAACTCTGTTAGTTGAATGCACAGAACAGAAAGAAGTTTCACAGAATGCTTCTGTGTAGTTTTTATTTGAAGATATTTTTTCCACTACAGGCCCCTTAGCGCTCGAATGTCCTTGCAGTTTCTACAGAAAGGTGTTTCAGAACTGCTCAATCAAAAGTAAGCTTCAACTCTGTTAGTTGAATGCACAGAACAGAAAGAAGTTTCACAGAATGCTTCTGTGTAGTTTTTATTTGAAGATATTCCTTTTTCCACTATAGGCCCTTAGCGCTCGAATGTCCTTGCAGTTTCTAGAAAGAGTGTTTCAGAACTGCTCAATCAAAAGTAAGCTTCAACTCTGTTAGTTGAATGCACAGAACAGAAAGAAGTTTCACAGAATGCTTCTGTGTAGTTTTTATTTGAAGATATCCTTTTTCCACTACAGGCCCCTTAGCGCTCAATGTCCACTTGCAGTTTCTACAGAAAGTGTTTCAGAACTGCTCAATCAAAAGTAAGCTTCACTCTGTTAGTTGAATGCACAGAACAGAAAGAAGTTTCACAGAATGCTTCTGTGTAGTTTTTATTTGAAGATATCCTTTTTCCATACATAGGCCCTTAGCGCTCGAATGTCACTTGCAGTTTCTACAGAAAGTGTTTCAGAACTGCTCAATCAAAAGTAAGCTTCAACTCTTTAGTTGAATGCACAGAACAGAAAGAAGTTTCACAGAATGCTTCTGTGTAGTTTTTATTTGAAGATATCCTTTTTCCACTATAGGCCCTTAGGCTCGAATGTCACTTGCAGTTTCTACAGAAAGGTGTTTCAGAACTGCTCAATCAAAAGTAAGCTTCAACTCTGTTAGTTGAATGACACAGAAAGAAGTTTCACAGAATGCTTCTGTGTAGTTTTTATTTGAAGATATTCCTTTTTCCACTATAGGCCCCAGCGCTCGAATGTCCACTTGCAGTTTCTACAGAAAGTGTGTTTCAGAACTGCTCAATCAAAAGTAAGCTTCAACTCTGTTAGTTGAATGGACAGAACAGAAAGAAGTTTCACAGAATGCTTCTGTGTAGTTTTTTTTGAAGATATCCTTTTTCCACTATAGGCCCTTAGCGCTCGAATGTCACTTGCAGTTTCTACAGAAAGAGTGTTTCAGAACTGCTCAATCAAAAGTAAGCTTCAACTCTGTTAGTTGAATGCACAGAACAGAAAGAAGTTTCACAGAATGCTTCTGTGTAGTTTTTATTTGAAGATATCCTTTTTCCACTACAGGCCCTGCGCTCGAATGTCCACTTGCAGTTTCTACAGAAAGTGTTTCAGAACTGCTCAATCAAAAGTAAGCTTCAACCTGTTAGTTGAATGCACAGAACAGAAAGAAGTTTCACAGAATGCTTCTGTGTAGTTTTTATTTGAAGATATCCTTTTTCCACTATAGGCCCTTAGCGCTCGAATGTCCACTTGCAGTTTCTACAGAAAGTGTTTCAGAACTGCTCAATCAAAAGTAAGCTTCAACTCTGTTAGTTGAATGCACAGAACAGAAAGAAGTTTCACAGAATGCTTCTGTGTAGTTTTTATTGAAGATATCTTTTTCCTCTACAGGCCTTAGCGCTCGGAATGTCCTTGCAGTTTCTACAGAAAGAGTGTTTCAGAACTGCTCAATCAAAAGTAAGCTTCAACTCTGTTTGTTGAATGCACAGAACAGAAAGAAGTTTCACAGAATGCTTCTGTGTAGTTTTTATTTGAAGATATCCTTTTTCCACTACAGGCCCTTAGCGCTCGAATGTCCTTGCAGTTTCTACAGAAAGTGTTTCAGAACTGCTCAATCAAAAGTAAGCTTCAACTCTGTTAGTTGAATGCACAGAACAGAAAGAAGTTTCACAGAATGCTTCTGTGTAGTTTTTATTTGAAGATATCCTTTTTCCACTATAGGCCCTAGCCGAATGTCCTTGCAGTTTCTACAGAAGAGTGTTTCAGAACTGCTCAATCAAAAGTAAGCTTCAACTCTGTTAGTTGAATGCACAGAACAGAAAGAAGTTTCACAGAATGCTTCTGTGTAGTTTTTATTTGAAGATATCCTTTTTCACTACAGGCCCTTAGCGCTCAAATGTCCACTTGCAGTTTCTACAGAAAGCGTGTTTCAGAACTGCTCAATCAAAAGTAAGCTTCACTCTGTTAGTTGAATGCACAGAACAGAAAGAAGTTTCACAGAATGCTTCTGTGTAGTTTTTATTTGAAGATATCCTTTTTCCACTATAGGCCCTTAGCGCTCGAATGTCACTTGCAGTTTCTACAGAAAGAGTGTTTCAGAACTGCTCAATCAAAAGTAAGCTTCAACTCTGTTAGTTGAATGCAAGAACAGAAAGAAGTTTCACAGAATGCTTCTGTGTAGTTTTTATTTGAAGATATTCCTTTTTCCACTATAGGCCCTTAGCGCTCGAATGTCACTTGCAGTTTCTACAGAAAGAGTGTTTCAGAACTGCTCAATCAAAAGTAAGCTTCAACTCTGTTAGTTGAATGCACAGAACAGAAAGAAGTTTCACAGAATGCTTCTGTGTAGTTTTTATTTGAAGATATTCTTTTTCCACTATAGGCCCTTAGCGCTAAATGTCCTTGCAGTTTCTACAGAAAGTGTTTCAGAACTGCTCAATCAAAAGTAAGCTTCACTCTGTTAGTTGAATGCACAGAACAGAAAGAAGTTTCACAGAATGCTTCTGTGTAGTTTTTATTTGAAGATATTCTTTTTCCACTAGGCCCTTAGCGCTCGAATGTCCTTGCAGTTTCTACAGAAAGAGTGTTTCAGAACTGCTCAATCAAAAGTAAGCTTCAACTCTGTTAGTTGAATGCACAGAACAGAAAGAAGTTTCACAGAATGCTTCTGTGTAGTTTTTTTTGAAGATATTCTTTTCCACTATAGGCCCTTAGCGCTCGAATATCACTTGCAGTTTCTACAGAAAGAGTGTTTCAGAACTGCTCAATCAAAAGTAAGCTTCAATCTGTTAGTTGAATGCACAGAACAGAAAGAAGTTTCACAGAATGCTTCTGTGTAGTTTTTATTTGAAGATATACCTTTTCTTCAGGCCCCTAGCGCTTCAATGTCCACTTGCAGTTTCTACAGAAAGTGTTTCAGAACTGCTCAATCAAAAGTAAGCTTCACCTGTTAGTTGAATGCACAGAACAGAAAGAAGTTTCACAGAATGCTTCTGTGTAGTTTTTATTTGAAGATATCCTTTTTCCACTATCCCCTTAGCGCTCGAATGTCACTTGCAGTTTCTACAGAAAGAGTGTTTCAGAACTGCTCAATCAAAAGTAAGCTTCAACTCTGTTAGTTGAATGCACAGAACAGAAAGAAGTTTCACAGAATGCTTCTGTGTAGTTTTTATTTGAAGATATATACTTTTTCCTACAGGCCCTTAGCGCTCGAATGTCCACTTGCAGTTTCTACAGAAAGGTGTTTCAGAACTGCTCAATCAAAAGTAAGCTTCAACTCTGTTAGTTGAATGCACAGAACAGAAAGAAGTTTCACAGAATGCTTCTGTGTAGTTTTTATTTGAAGATATCCTTTTTCCACTATAGGCCCCTGTAGCCTGAATGTCACTTGCAGTTTCTATAGAGAGTGTTTCAGAACTGCTCAATCAAAAGTAAGCTTCACCTCTGTTAGTTGAATGCACAGAACAGAAAGAAGTTTCACAGAATGCTTCTGTGTAGTTTTTATTTGAAGATATACCTTTTTGCACTACAGGCCCCTTAGCGCTTCAAATGTCCACTTGCAGTTTCTACAGAAAGTGTTTCAGAACTGCTCAATCAAAAGTAAGCTTCACCTGTTTAGTTGAATGCACGAACAGAAAGAAGTTTCACAGAATGCTTCTGTGTAGTTTTTATTTGAAGATATTACCTTTTTCCACTATAGGCCCTTAGCGCTCGAATGTCACTTGCAGTTTCTACAGAAAGTGTTTCAGAACTGCTCAATCAAAAGTAAGCTTCACCTTTTGTTGAATGCACAGAACAGAAAGAAGTTTCACAGAATGCTTCTGTGTAGTTTTTATTTGAAGATATACCTTTTTCCACTATAGGCCCCTTAGGCTCGATGTCAACTTGCAGTTTCTACAGAAAGGTGTTTCAGAACTGCTCAATCAAAAGTAAGCTTCAACTCTGTTAGTTGAATGCAAGAACAGAAAGAAGTTTCACAGAATGCTTCTGTGTAGTTTTTATTTGAAGATATCCTTTTTCCACTATAGGCCCCTTAGCGCTCGAAATGTCCACTTGCAGTTTCTACAGAAAGTGTGTTTCAGAACTGCTCAATCAAAAGTAAGCTTCAACTCTGTTAGTTGAATGGACAGAACAGAAAGAAGTTTCACAGAATGCTTCTGTGTAGTTTTTTTGAAGATATTCCTTTTTCCACTATAGGCCCTTAGCGCTCGAATGTCACTTGCAGTTTCTACAGAAAGAGTGTTTCAGAACTGCTCAAAAAAGTAAGCTTCAACTCTGTTAGTTGAATGCACAGAACAGAAAGAAGTTTCACAGAATGCTTCTGTGTAGTTTTTATTTGAAGATATCCTTTTTCCACTATAGGCCCTGCGCTCGAATGTCCACTTGCAGTTTCTACAGAAAGGTGTTTCAGAACTGCTCAATCAAAAGTAAGCTTCACTCTGTTAGTTGAATGCACAGACAGAAAGAAGTTTCACAGAATGCTTCTGTGTAGTTTTTATTTGAAGATATCCTTTTTCCACTATAGGCCCTAGCCTCGAATGTCACTTGCAGTTTCTACAGAAAGTGTTTCAGAACTGCTCAATCAAAAGTAAGCTTCAACTCTGTTAGTTGAATGCACAGAACAGAAAGAAGTTTCACAGAATGCTTCTGTGTAGTTTTTATTTGAAGATATCCTTTTTCTACTACAGGCCCCTTAGCGCTCAATGTCCACTTGCAGTTTCTACAGAAAGTGTTTAGAACTGCTCAATCAAAAGTAAGCTTCAACTCTGTTAGTTGAATGCACAGAACAGAAAGAAGTTTCACAGAATGCTTCTGTGTAGTTTTTATTGAAGATATCCTTTTTCCACTATAGGCCCTTAGCGCTCGAATCACTTGCAGTTTCTACAGAAGAGTGTTTCAGAACTGCTCAATCAAAAGTAAGCTTCAACTCTGTTAGTTGAATGCACAGAACAGAAAGAAGTTTCACAGAATGCTTCTGTGTAGTTTTTATTGAAGATATATCTTTTTCCTCTACAGGCCTCAGCGCCGGAATGTCCACTTGGTTTCTACAGAAAGGTGTTTCAGAACTGCTCAATCAAAAGTAAGCTTCAACTCTGTTTGTTGAATGCACAGAACAGAAAGAAGTTTCACAGAATGCTTTGTGTAGTTTTTATTTGAAGATATTTTTTCCACTACAGGCCCCTTAGGCTCGAATGTCCTTGCAGTTTCTACAGAAAGTGTTTCAGAACTGCTCAATCAAAAGTAAGCTTCACCTCTGTTAGTTGAATGCACAGAACAGAAAGAAGTTTCACAGAATGCTTCTGTGTAGTTTTTATTTGAAGATATTCCTTTTTCCACTATAGGCCTTAGGCTCGAATGTCACTTGCAGTTTCTATAGAAGAGTGTTTCAGAACTGCTCAATCAAAAGTAAGCTTCAACTCTGTTAGTTGAATGCACAGAACAGAAAGAAGTTTCACAGAATGCTTCTGTGTAGTTTTTATTTGAAGATATCCTTTTCACTACAGGCCTTAGCGCTCAATGTCCACTTGCAGTTTCTACAGAAAGCGTGTTTCAGAACTGCTCAATCAAAAGCTTCAACTCTGTTAGTTGAATGCACAGAACAGAAAGAAGTTTCACAGAATGCTTCTGTGTAGTTTTTATTTGAAGATATCCTTTTTCCACTATAGGCCCTTAGCGCTCGGTAGTCACTTGCAGTTTCTACAGAAGAGTGTTTCAGAACTGCTCAATCAAAAGTAAGCTTCAACTCTGTTAGTTGAATGGAACGAACAGAAAGAAGTTTCACAGAATGCTTCTGTGTAGTTTTTATTGAAGATATCCTTTTTCCACTATAGGCCCCTTAGCCTCGAAATGTCAACTTGCAGTTTCTACAGAAAGAGTGTTTCAGAACTGCTCAATCAAAAGTAAGCTTCAACTCTGTTAGTTGAATGCACAGAACAGAAAGAAGTTTCACAGAATGCTTCTGTGTAGTTTTTATTTGAAGATATCTCTTTTTCCACTAGGCCCTTAGCGCTTCAAATGTCCACTTGCAGTTTACAGAAAGAGTGTTTCAGAACTGCTCAATCAAAAGTAAGCTTCACTCTGTTAGTTGAATGCACAGAACAGAAAGAAGTTTCACAGATATTTCTGTGTAGTTTTTATTTGAAGATATTTCTTTTTCCACTCAGGCCCCTTAGCGCTCTGAATGTCTTGCAGTTTCTACAGAAAGAGTGTTTCAGAACTGCTCAATCAAAATAAGCTTCAACTCTGTTAGTTGAATGCACAGAACAGAAAGAAGTTTCACAGAATGCTTCTGTGTAGTTTTTATTTGAAGATATTTCATTTTCCACTTAGGCCTTAGAGCTCGGAATCAAATTGCAGTTTCTACAGAAAGAGTGTTTCAGAACTGCTCAATCAAAAAGGAAGCTTCAAGTCTGTTAGTTGAATGCACAGAACAGAAAGAAGTTTCACAGAATGCTTCTGTGTAGTTTTTATTGAAGATATACTTTTCTAGGCCTAAGCGCTTCAAATGTCCACTTGCAGTTTCTACAGAAAGCGTGTTTCAGAACTGCTCAATCAAAAGTAAGCTTCACCTCTGTTAGTTGAATGCACAGAACAGAAAGAAGTTTCACAGAATGCTTCTGTGTAGTTTTTATTGAAGATATCCATTTTTCCATTATCCCCCTTAGCGCTCGGAATGTCAACTTGCAGTTTCTACAGAAAGAGTGTTTCAGAACTGCTCAATCAAAAGTAAGCTTCAACTCTGTTAGTTGTAAGCACAGAACAGAAAGAAGTTTCACAGAATGCTTCTGTGTAGTTTTATTTGAATAATATTTCCTCTAAGCCCCTTAGCTCCGTATGTCCACTTGCAGTTTTCACAGAAAGGTGTTTCAGAACTTCAGTCAAAAGTA
>NW_022097575.1:0-178707 GCF_006542625.1 Nomascus leucogenys
GGAATGGAATGGAATAGAATGCAATGCAATGGAATGGAATGGAACGGAATGGACTGCAATGGAACCGAATGGAACGTAAAGCAATGAAATGGAATGGAATGGAATGGAACGGAACGGAACGGAACGGAACGGGACAGTAAAATAAAATGTAAGCCGACATTGTGCCACTGCAATCCAGCAAGAATGACAGACTGAGATCTTGTTGAAAGAAAGGAATACAATAGAATATTATGGAAAGGAATGCAATGGAATGGATTGTAATGGAAAGGAATGGAATGAAATGGAAAGGAATGGAATGGAATGGAATGGAATGGAATGGAATGGAATGGAATAGAACAGTGAAATAAAATGTGAGCTGACATAATGCCACTGTAATCCAGCCACGGTGTCAGATTGAGAACTTGTTTAAAAAAGGAATAGGATAGAATAGTGTGTAATGGAATGGAATGGAATGGAATGGGATGGGATGGAATGGGATGGAATGGAATGGAATGGAATTGAATGGAATGGGATGTGCTGGTTTGGATGGGAATGGAACGTGAACGGAATGGAATGGAAAGAAATGGAAAGAATGGAATGGAATGGAAGGAATGGAACAAAATGGAATGGAATGGAATGGAACGGAACGGAACGCGAATGGAATGGAATGGAATGGAATGGAATGGAATGGAATGGAACGGTAAAATAAAATGTGAGATGACATTGTGCCCCTGCAATCCAGCCCAGTATTAAAGATTGAGAACTTGTTGGAAGAAAAGGAATAGAATAGAAACTGTGGAAAGTGAATTGAATGGAATGGAATGGAATGGAATGCAATGGCATAGAATGGAATGGAATTGAATACAATGGAATGGAATGGAATGAATCGAATAGAATGGAGTGCAATGGAACGGAATGGAGTGGAATGAAATGGAATGGAATATAATGGAATGAAATGGAATGGAATGGATTGGAATGGAATGGAACTGTGAAATAAAAATGTGAGTAGAAATTGTGCCACTGCAATCCAGTAAGGCAGGCAGATGGAGAACTAATTGAAAGAAAGGAATAGAATAGAATATTGTTGGAATGCAATGCAATGGAATGGAATGGAATGGAATCTAATGGAACGAACGCGAATGGAGTGCAATGAACGGAATGGAAACAGATTGCAATGAATGGAACGGAATGGAATGGAATTGAATGAATGAAATGGAATGGAATGGAACAGTGAAATAAAATGAGGGCTGACATTTGCCACTGCAATCCAGCCAGGGTGACAGATTGAAGAACTCGATGAAAGAAAGGAATAGAGAGAATAGTGTCAATGAATGGAATGGAATGGAATGGAATGGAATGGAATTGAACAGAATGCAATGGGAATGAGAACTGGTTGGATTGGAAAGTAATGGAATGGAATGGAACGGAATGGAATGGAACGGAATGGAATGGAATGAAATGGAATGTAATGGTATGGGATGGAATGGAATGGAATGGAATGGAATGGAATGGATGGAATGGTGGGATGGGAATGGAATGGAATGTAATGGGATGGGATGGAATGGAATGGAATGGAATGGAATGGATGGAATGGAATGGAATGGATTGGAATGGAACGGTGAAATAAAAATGTGAGCTGACATTTGTGCCACTGCATTCCAGCCAGGGTGACAGATTGAAAACTTGTTGAAAGAAAGGAATAGAATAGAATAGTGTGGAATGGAACGGAATGGAGTGGAACGGAACAGTACGGAATGGAATGGAACAGAACGGAACGGAATGGAATGCTATGTAATGCAATAGACTGAAATGGAATGGAATGGAATGGAATGGAACAGAGCTGAACGGTGAAACAAAATGTGAGCTGACATGTGCCACTGCCAATCCAGGAAGGGTGACAGACTTGAGAACTTTGTTGAAACAAAGTAATAGAAAAGAATAGTGTGGAATGGAATGGAATGGAATGGAACGGAATGGAACGGAATGGAACAGAATGGAAAGGAATGGAATGGAATGTAACGGAATGGAACGAAATGTAATGCAATGGAATGGAGTGCAGTGGAAAGGAATGGAACAGAATGGAACAAAATATGGATGGAATGGAATGGAATGGAATTGTGAAATAAACTGTGAGCTGACATTGTGCCACTGCAATCCAGCCAGGGTGAAAAAACTGAGAACTTGCAGAAATAAAGGTATAGAATAGAACAGACAGGAATGGAAAGTAAGGAATGGAATGGAATGGAATGGAAGGGAAGGTTATGGAATTTAACAGAAAGGAAAGGAGTGCAATGGAATGGAACAGAATAGAATGGAATGGAATGGATTGGAATGCAATGGAACGGAATGGAAAGGAATGGAACAGAATGGAGTGCAATGGTCCGGAATGGAACAGAAAGGAAAAAAATGGAGTGGGATGGAATGGAATGGAACGGAATGGAATGGAATGGAATGGAATGAAATGAAATGGAATGGATCGGTGAAATAAAATGTGAGCTGACATTGTGCCACTGCAATCCAGCGAGGGTGACAGATTGAGAACTTGTTGAAAGAAAGGAATAGAATAGAATAGTGTGGAACAGAATTCAATGGAATGGAATGGAATGGAACTGAATGGATTGGAATGGAAAGGAATGGAAAGCAGTGGAAACGAATGGAATGGAACGGAAGGGAATGAAATGGAATGGAATGGAGTGGAATAGAATAGAATGGAAATGAATGGAATGGAATGGAGCCTTGAAATAAAATGTGAGCTGATATGGTGCCACTGCAATCCAGCCAGGCTGGCAGATTGAGAACTTGTTGAAAGAAAGGAATATAATATAATAGTGTGGAATGCAATGTAATGAGTGGAATGGAATGGAATGGAATGGAATGGAATGGAATGGAATGCAATGGAACTGACTGGAACGGATTGGAATGAATTGGAACAGAATGGAATGAAATTGAACGGAATGAAATGGAAAGGAATGGAACGGAGACATAAAATGTGAGCTGACATTGTGCCACTGCAATACAGCCAGAGTGACAGATTGAGAACTTGTTGAAAGAAAGGAATAGAGTAGGTTAGTGTGGAATGGAATGGAATGGAACGGGACGGGACGGGACGGGACAGGACAGGACGGGACGGGATGGGATGGGATGGAATGGAACGGTATGGAATGGAGTGCAATGGAATGGAATTGAAAGGATTTGAATGAAATGGAAGGGAATGGTATGGAATGGAATGGACTGTAATAGAAGAGTGAAATAAAACGTGAGCAAACATACTGCCACTGCAATAAAAACAGGGTGACAGACTGAGAATTTGTTGAAGGAAAGAAATAGAATAGAATAGTGTGAAATGGAAAGGAATGGAATAGAGTGGAGTGGAGTGGAGTGGAGTGGAGTGGAGTGCAATGGAATGGAATGGAATGGAATGGAATGGAATGGAATGGAATGGAATGGAATGGAATTGAGTGCAATGGAACGGAATGGAATGGAATGGAATGGAATGAAATGCAATGGAATGGAATGGAATGGAATGGAATGGAATGGAATGGAATGGAATGGAATGGAACAGTGAAATAAAATGTGAGCTGACATTGTGCCACTGCAATCCAGCCAGGGTGACAGATTGAGAACTTTTTGAAAGAAAGGAATAGAATAGAATAGCGTGGAATAGAGTGGAATTGAATGGAATGGAATGGACTGGAAAGGAATGGGATGGTTTGCGATGGAATGGAATGGAATGGAAAGGAATGGGATGGAGTGCAATGGAACGGAAAGGAAAGGAAGCGAATGAAATGGAATGGAAGGGAACAGAACGGAATGGAATGGAATGGAATGGAATGGAGTGGAATGGAATGGAACCATGAAATAAAATGTGAGGTGACATTGTGCCTCTGCAATTCTGCCTGAGTGACAATTTGAGATGGTGTTGAAAGAAAGGAATAGTATAGAATAGGGTGGAATGGAATGGAATTGAATTGAATGGAATGGAATGGAATGGAAATGGAGTGCTATGGAAGTGGATGGAATGGAATGGAATGGAATGGAAAGGGGATGGAATGGAATGGAATGGAATGGAATGGAATGGAATGGAATAAAATGGAATGGTGAAATAAAATGTGAGCTTACTTTGTGCCACTGCAAACCAGCCTGGGTGACAGATTGAGAACTTGTTGAAAGAGAGGAATAGAATAGAATAGTGTGGAATGGAATGGAACGGAATTCAATGGCATGGAATCGAATGGAAAGATCAGAATGGAGTGCAATGGAATGGAATGGAACGGAATGGAATGACATTGAAAAGAACAGAGTAGAATGGAATGGGATGGAATGGAATGGTTAAATAAAATGTGAGCTGACATTCTGCCACTACATTCCAGCCAGGGTGACAGATTGAGAACTTGTTGAAAGAAAGGAATAGAATAGAATAGTGTGTAATGGAATGGAATGGAATGGAGTGGAGTGGAGTGGCGTGGCGTGTAATGGAGTGGATTGGAGTGGTGTCGAATGGAATGGAATGGAAAAGATTGGGGTGTAATGGAACGGAATGGAAAGGTGAAATAAAATTTAAGCTGACATTGTACCACTGCAATCCAGCGAGGGTGACAGATTGAGAATTTGTTGAAAGAAAGGAATAGTATACAAAACTGTGGAGTGGAATGGAATGGAATGGAATGGAATGGAATGGAATGGAATGGAATGGAACAGAATGGAATGGAGCAGAATGGAGTGCCATGGAACGGAATGGAATGGAATGGAATGAAATGGGATGGGATGGAGTGCAATGGAATGGGATGGAATGCAGTGCAATGGAATGGAACGGTGCAGAATGGAACGAAATGGAATGGAATGGAGTGGAAGGGAGGGGAATGGAATGGAACATACCGGTATGGAATGGAAGGGAACAGAATGGAATGGATTGGAGTGCAATGGAATGGAAAGGAATGGAATGGAATGAAATGAAATGGAATGGAATGGAATGGAAAGGAACTGTGAAACAAAATGTGAGCTGTTATTGTGCCACTACAATCCAGCCAGGGTGACACATTGAGAACTTTTTGAAGGAATGGAATAGAATAGAGTAGTTTGGAATGAAATGGAATGGAGTGGAGTGGGTGGCAGAGGAGTGGAGTCGAGCGGAGTGGAGGGGAGTGGAGTGGAATGGAATGGAATGTAATGGAACAGAATGGAAAGGAATGGAACAATGTAGAATGGAATGGAATGGAATAAAATGGAATGGAATTGAAAGGAATGTAATGGAATGGAATGGAGTGGAATGGAATGGAATTTAGTGCAATGAAATGGAATGCAATGGAAAGCAACGGAATGGAAAGGAATGGAATGGAATGGAATAGAATACAATGGAATGGAATGGTATGGAATGGTGAAATAAAATGTGAGCTGACACTGTTCCACTGCAATCCAGCAAGGGTGAGAGATTAAGAACTTGTTGAAACAAAGGAATAGAAGAGCATAGTTTGGAATGGAATGGAATGGAATGGAATGGAATGGAATGGAATGGAACGAAATGGAACAGAATGGAATGGAATGGAACGGTGAAATACAATGTGAGCTGACATTGTGCCACAGCAATCCAGCCATGGTGAGAGATTGAGAACTTGTTTAAAGAAAGGAATAGAATGGAATAGTGTAGAATGGAATGGAATGGCATAGAGTGGAGTGGAGAGGAAAGGAGTGGAGTGGAATGGAATGGAATGGGATTGGAATGGAGTGGAATGGAATGGGATAGAATGCAGTGCAATGGAATGGAATGGTATGGAATGGAACGAAATGGAATGGAATGGAGTGGGAGGCAGGGGAACGGAAAGGAACATACCAGAATGGAATGGAAGGAACGGAATGGAATGGATTGGAGTGCAATGGAAAGGAAAGGAATGGAATGGAATGAAATGGAATGGAATGGAAAGGAATGGAATGGAATGGAAATGTGAAATAAAATGTCAGTTGACATTGTGCCACTGCAATCCAGCCAGGGTGACAGATTGAGAAGATGTTGAAAGAAAGGAATAGAATAGAATAATGTGGAATGAAATGGAATCCAAAGGAATGGAATGGAATGGAATGGAATGGAATGGAATGGAATGGAAAGGAATGGAATGGAATGGAAAAGTGAAATAAAATGTCAGTTGACATTGTGCCACTGCAATCCAGCCAGGGTGACAGATTGAGAAGATGTTGAAAGAAAGGAATAGAATAGAATAATGTGGAATGAAATGGAATCCAAAGGAATGGAATGGAATGGAATGGAATGGAATGGAATGGAATGGAATGGAATGGAATGGAATGGAATGGAACAGTGAAATAAATTGTGAGCTGACGTGCCACTGCAATCCAGCCAGGGTGGCAGACTGAGAACTTGTTCAAAGAAAGGAAAAGAATAGCATAGTGTGGAATGGAACAGAATGGAATGGAATGGAATGGAATGAAATAGAATGGAATGGAATGGAATGAAATGGAGTGCAATGGAACGGATTGGAAAGGAATGTAATGGAATGGAAGGGAATGGATTGGAAGGGAATGGAATGCAATTGAATGGAATGGAATGGAATGGAAGGGAATGGATTGGAATGGAATGGAGTACAATTGAACGGAATGGAAGTGAATGGAACGAAATGGAATGGAATGGAATGGAAGGCAACGGAACAGAAAGGAATGGAAGGGAATGGAATGGAATGGAACGGAATGGAATGGAATGGAATGAAATGGAATGGAATGGTTAAATAAAATGTGAGCTGATATTGTGCCACTGAAATCCAGCCAGGGTGACAGATAAAGAACTTGTTGAAAGAAAGTAATAGAATAGAATAGTCTGGAATGGAATGGAATTGAGTGCAATGGAAGAGAATGGAATGGAATGGAATGGAATGGAATGGAATGGAATGGAATCGAATGTAACAGTGAAATACAATGTGAGCTGACATTGTGTCACTGCAGTCCACCCAGGGTGACCGATTGAGAACTTGTTGAAAGAAAGGAAGAGAAGAGAATAGTGTGGAATGCAATTGAATGGAATGGAACGGAGTGTAATGGAACCGAATGGAAATGAATGGAATGGAATGGAATGGAACAGAATGGAATGGTTAAAGTAAATGTGAGCTGACATTGTGCCACTGCAATCCAGCCAAGGTGACCTATTAAGAATTGTTGAAACAAAGGAGTAGAATAGAATAGTGTGGAATGTAATGGAATGGAAAAGAATAGAAAGCAATGGAATGGAATGGAATGGAATTGAATGGAATGGAATGCAATGGAACGAAATGGAATGGAACGGAATGAAATGGAATGGAATGGAGTGGAAAGAATGGAATGGAATGAAACGGTGTAACAAAATGTGAGCTGACATTGTGCCACTGCAATCCAGCAAGGGTGACAGATTGAGAACATGTTGAAAGAAAGGAGTAGAATAGAATAGTTTTGAGTGGAATGGAATGAAATTGAATGGAATGCAATGGAACGGAATTGACCAGAAAGTAATCAAATGAAATGGAAAGGAATGGAATGAATGGAATGGAATGGAATGCAAAGGAATGGAATGGAACGGTGAAATGAAATATGAGCTGACATTGTGCCACTGCAATCCTACAAGGGTTACAGATTGAGAACTTGTTGGAAGAAAGGAATAGAATAAAATAGTGTGGAATGGAATGGAATGGAATGGAATGGATTGGAGTGGAGTGGAGTGGAGTGGAGTGGAATGGAATGCAATGGAATGGAATAGAATGGAATAGAATGGAATTGGTTGCAATGGAAAGGAATGGAACAGAAGAATGGAATGGAATGGAATGGAATGGAATGGAATGGAATGGAATGGAATGGAATGGAAGGGAATGGATTGGAATGGAATGGAATGGAAAGGAAGGGTGAAATAAAATGTGGGGTGATACTGCAAAACTGAAATCCAGCCAGGGTGACAGATTGAGAAATTGTTGAATGGAAGGAATAGAATAGATTAGTGGGGAAATGAAAGGAATGGAATGGACTGGAATGGAGTGGAATGAATGGAATGGAATGGTGAGCAACATGCGGAATGGAATTAAATGGAATTGAATGGAATGGAATGGAATCGAATTTATTGGAATGGAACTGTGAAATAAAATGTGTGCTGAATTTTTGCCACAGCAATCCAGACAGCGTGACAGACTCAGAACTTATTGAAAGAAAGGAATATAATAGAACAGTGTGGAATCGAATGTAATGTAATGGAATGGAATGAAATGGAATGGAATGGAGTGCAAGGGAATGGAATGGAATGGAAAGGAACGGAATGGAATGGAATGGAATGGAACAGAACAGTGAAATAAAATGGGAGCTGACATTGTGCCACTGCAATCCATCCAGGGTGACACATTGAGAACAGGTTGAAAGAAAGGAATAGAATAGAATCGTGTGGAATGGTAAGGAATAGAATGAAATGGACTGGAATGGAATGGAGTGGAATGCAATGGAATGGAGTGCAATGGAACAGAATGGAATGGAATGGAATGAAATGGAATGGAGTGCAACGGAACAGAATGGAACGGAATGGAATGGAATAGAATGGAATGGAATGGATTGGAATGGAAAGGGAAAATAAAATGTGAGCTGACATAGTGCCAATGCAATCAAACCAGGGTGAGAGATTGATAACTTGTTACAAGATAGGAATAGAATAGAATAGTGTGGAATGGAATGGAATGGAATGGAATGGAATGGAATGGAATGGAATGGAATGGAATTCAATGGAACAGAATGGAACGGAATGGAATGAACTTGAATGGAATTGAATGGAATGCAATGGAATGGATTGGAATGGAAAGGGGAAATAAAATGTGAGCTGACATAGTGCCACTGCAATCCAACCAGGGTGAGAGATTGAGAACTTGTCGCAAGATAGGAATAGAATAGAATAGTGTGGAATGGAAGGGAATGGAATGGAATGGAAAGGAACAGAATGGAACGGAATGGAGCAGAATGAAATGCAATGCAATGGAATGGAAAGGAGTGGAGTGGAATGGAGTGGAGGCGAATGTGAAGGAATGGAATGCAGTGCAGTGGGAAGGAATTTAGTGGAGACGTGTGGATTTGAATTGTATGGAATGGAATGGAATGGATTCGAGTTTAGTGGAGTGGATTATAGTGGAAAAGAATAGACTGGAATGGAATGGAATGGAACAGAATGGAATGGAATGGAATGCAGTGAATCGCAGTGAAGTGGATTGGAGTAGAATGGAATGGAATGGAGAGGAATGGAATGGAATGCAATACAATGGAATGGAATGCGATGCAGTGGATTGGAGTGGAGGTGCATGGAGGGGAATGGAATGCATTGGAATGGAATGGAATGGAACGGAACAGAAAAGAATGGAATAGAGTGGAATGCTATCGAATGCAATGGAATGGAATTTAGTGGAATGGAATGTAAAAAACTTCAATGGAGTGCAGTGCAGTGGAATGGAGAAGTAAGGATGGGAGAGGAGTGCAGTGGAATGAAGTGGAACGGAATGGAATGGAATGGAATGGACGGCAGTGGAAGCCAATTGGAAGGAATGTAATCCACTGGATTGGAGAGCAATGTACTGGTGAAGGGTGGATTTGAATTGAATGGAATGGAATGGAATAGATTCGAGTGGAATGGAGTGGATTACAGTGGAAAAGAAGAGAATGGAATGGAATGGAATGGAATGGAATGGAAAAAATTGCTGTGCAGTGCAGTGGAGTGGAATGGAGAAGAAAGGAAGGGAGTGGAGGGGAGTGGAATGGAGTAGAATGCAATTGAAAAGAAAAGAATGGAATGGAAAGGAGTGGACTGGAATGTAGGCGAATGTGAAGGAATGGAACGGAGTGGAGTGGAGAGGAGTGGAGTGGAGAAGAGTGGATTTGAATAGAATGGAATGGAATGGATTGGAGTGGATTCCAGTGGAAAAGAATGGAATGGAATGGATTCGAGTGGATTCCAGTGGAAAAGAATGGAATGGAATGGAATGGAATGGAATGGAACGGAATGCAGTGGCATGGAACAGAATGGAGTGGAATGGAACGGAGTGGAATGGAATGGAATGGAATGGAATGGAATGGAATGGAATGGAATGCAATGGAAAGGAGTGGAAAGGAATGGATGCGAGTCGGAAGGAATGGAACGCAGTGGATTTGAGAGGAGTGCAGTAGACAATAGTGGATTTAAATAGAAAGGAATGGAATGTATTGGAGTGGAGTGGAGAGGATTCCAGTGAAAAGAAGGGAATGGAATGGAATGGATTGGAATGGAAAGGAATGGAATGGAATGGAATGGAAAAAAGTGGATGGGAGTGTACTAGAGTTGAATGGAGAAGGAAGGAAGGAGTGGGGTTGAGTGGAAAGGAGTGGAATGGAATGGAATGGAATGGAATGCAATGGAATGGAATGGAATGGAGTGGAATGGAATGGAAGCGAATGGGAAATAATGGAATTCAGTGGAGTGGAGAGGAGTGGAGTGGAGAAAAGTGTATTTGAATGGAATGGAATGAAATGGATTGGATTGGAGTGGAGTGGGTTCTACGGGAAAAGAATGCAATGTAATGTAAAGTAAGGGAATGGAATGGAAAGGAATGGAAAGGAATGGAATGGAAGGGAATGGAATGGATTGGATTGAAATGGAGTGGAATAGAAAGGAAAGGAATGAAATAAAGTGCAGTGGAGTGCAGTGGAGTGGAATGGAGAAGAAAGGAAGGAATTGGAGAGAATTGGAATGGAGTCTAATGGAATAGACTGGAATGGAATGGAATAGAAAGCAATGGAAAGGAATGGAATGGAAAGGAATGGAATGGAATGGAATGGAATGGAATAGAGTGGACTGGAAAGGAGGCGAAAGGGAAGGAATGCAATGCAGTGGAGTAGAGAGGAGCAGAGTGGAGAATAGTGGATTTGAATGGAATGGAAAGTAATGGAATGGATTAGAGTCGTGTGGAGTGGATTCTAGTTGAAAAAATGGAAAGGAATGGAATGGAAAGGAATGGAATTGAATGGAATGGAATGGAGTGGACTGGAATGGGGGTGAATGGGAAGGAATGCAATCCAGTGGAGTGGAGAGGAGTGGAGTGGATTGCAATGGAATGGAATGCAAGGGAATGGAATGGAATTGAATGCAATGGAATGGAATGGGATGGAAGGGAATGGAAATGAATGGAATGCAATGGAATGGAATGGAGTGGAGTCGACTGGAATAGAAGAGAATGGGAAGTAATGGAATGCAGTGGAGTGGAGAGGAGTGTAGTGGAAAAGAGTGGATTTGAATTGATTGCAATGAAATGCAATGGAATCAAACGGAATGGAATGAAGTGGACTGGAGTGTGGTGGATTGGAGTAGAATGGAATGGAATGGAAAGTAATGGAAAGAAATGTAATACAATGGAACGAAATGAAAAGGAATGGAACGGAATGGAATGGAATGGAATGGAATGGAAAGGAAAGGAGTGGTGTACAGTTTATTGGAATTGAATGGATTGGAGAGGAGTGTAGTGGAGTGGAGGGGAAAGGGAAGGAATGGATTGCAGTGAAGTGGATTGGAGTGGAATGGAGGGGAGTCGATTGGATTCAGCTGGATTGGAATGGAGTGGACTACAATGGAATGGAATGGAATGCAGTGGATTGGAGGGGAGTTTCATGGAGGGGAATGGATAGGAATGGATTGGAATGATATGGAACGGTACCGAACAGAACACAACGGAACAGAATGCAACGGAATGTAACGGAATGCAATGGAATGGAATGGAAAAAATTGTACTGGAGTGCAGTGGAGTTGAATAGAAAAGAAAGGAAGAGAGTGGAGTGGAGTGGAATGCAGTGGAATGGAATGGAATGGAATGGAATGGAATGGAATGGAAAGGAAAGGAATGGAGTTGACTTTAACTGAGGCGAATGGCAATTAATGGAATGCAGAGGAGTGGAGAGGGGTGGAGTGGAGAAGAGTGGATTTGAATGGAATTTAATGGAATGGAATGGAATGGACTGGAGAGGAGTGGTCTGGATTCTAGTGGAAAAGAATGTAATGGAATGTAATGTAATGGAATGGAATGGAATGGAATGGAAAAAAAAGTGCTGTGGAGTGTAGTGGAGTGGAATGGAGAAGAAAGGAAGCAGTGGAGTGGAGTCGAAGGGAGTGGAATGGAATGTAGTGGAATGGAATGGAATGGAATGGAGTGGAATGGAATGGAGTGGAATGGAATGGCATGTCATGGAATGGAATGGAAAGGAATAGAATGGAATGCAATGGAATGGAATGAAATGGAATGGAATGGAATAAAATGGAATGGAATGGAGTGGACTGGAATGGAGGCAAACGGGAAGGAATGAAATGCAGTTGAGTGGAGAACAGTGGAGTGGAGAAAAGAGCACTTGAATTTAATGGAATTGAATGCAATGGAAGGGGTTGTAATGAAATGGAATGCAGTGGATTGGACTGGAGTGGATTGCAGTAGAATGGAATGGAATTGAAAATAATGGAATGCAGTAGAATGGAATGGAAAGGAATACAATAGAATGGAATGAAAAGGAATGGGATGGAATGGAATTGAGAGGAACGCAGTGCAGTGTATTGGAAATGAATGGAATAGAGAGGATGGTGTTGGAGTGTAGTGAAATGCGAAGGAATGGAAGGGAGTGGACTGGAGTGGAGTGGAGGATAATGGAGGGGTGTAGATTGGATTCCGTAGGAATGGTATGGAATGGAATGGAATGGGAAGGAATGGAATTGAATGGAGTGTAGTGGATTGGATTGGAGTCGCATGGAGGTGAATTGAACGGAATGGAATGGGATGGAATGGAATACAATGGAATGGAATGAAACGGAATGGAATGAATTGATTGGAATGGAAAGAAATGGAATGGAAAAAAGTGCAATGGAGTGCAGTGGAGTGGAATGGAAAAGAAAGGAAGGGAGTGGAGTGCAGGGGAATGGAGAGAAATGGAATTGAATGGAATGGAATGTATTGGACTGCAATGGAGGAAAATGGGAAGGAATGGAATAAAGAAGACTGGAAGGCAGTGGAGAGGAGAAGAGTAAATATGAATTGAATGGAATGGAATGTAATGGATTGGATTGGAATGGAGTGGATTCTAGTGGAAAAGAATGGAATGGAATGGAATGGAATGCATTGGAATGGAATGGAATGGAATGGAATGCATTGGAATGGAATGGAATGGAATGGAACGGAATGAAATAGAGAAAAGTGCAGTGCTGCGCAGTGGGGAGGATTGCTGAAGAAATAAAAGGAGTGGTGTGGTGTTGAATGGAATGGAATGGAATGAAATGGAACCGAATGGAATGGACTGGATTGGAATGGAGGCGAATGGGAATTAATGAAATGCAGTGGTAGGGAGCAAAATGGAGTGCAGAGGAGTGGATTTGTATTGAATGGAATGGAAAGGAATCGATTTCAGTGGAGTGGAGTGTATTCTATTGGAAAAGTATGGAATGGAATGGAATGGAACTGAATGGAATGGAGTGGAATAGAAGGAATGGAATGGAATGCAATGGAATGGAATGGAATGAAAGGGAAAAAGGGGCACTAGAGTGCAGTGGAGAGGCACGGAGAAGAAAGAAAGGGAGATGAGCTGAGTGGAATGGATTGGAATGGAATGGGATGGAATGGAATGGAATGGGATGGAATGGAATGGAATGGAATGGAATGGAATGGAATGGAATGGAATGGAATGGAATGGAATGGAATGGAATGGATTGAATTGGAATGCAATGGAATGCAATGGAACGGAATGGAATGGAATGGAATGCAGTTGAAGGGAAAATAATGGAATGGGATGGAATGGAATGGAAGGGAATTCAGGTTAATGGGAAGCAAAGGAATGCAGCGGAGTGGAGAAGAGGGGAGTGCAGAAGAGAGAATTTGAACTGAATGGAATGAATATAAAAAACTGCAGTGGAGTGGAGTGTAGTGGAATGGAGAAGAAAGGAATCAAGTGGAGTGGAGTCGAATGGCATGGAAGGGAATGGAAGGGAATGGAATGGAATGGAATGGAACGGAACGGAACGGAAAGGAACGGAACGGAATGGAATGGAATGGAATGGAATGGAATGGAGTGGAGTGGATGGAAATGGGAAGGACTATATTGCAGTGGAGTGGAGAGGAGTGGAGTGGAGAATAGTGGATTTGAATGGAATGGAATGGAATGGATTGGAGTGGAACGGAGTGGATTCTAGTGGAAAAGAATGGAATGGAATGGAATGAATTGGAATGGAATGGAATGGAATGCAATGCAAAGGAAAGAAATGGAATGGAATGGAATAAAGTGCAGTGGGGTGCAGTGGAGTGGAATGGAGAAGAAAGGAAGGAAGCGCAGTTGAGAGGAACGGAGTCAAATGGAATTTTATGAAATGGAGTGGAATGCAATGGAATGGAATTGAATGGAGTGGATTGGAATGGAGGCAAATGTGAAGGTAAGGAATGCACTGGTGTGCAGAGAGTAGAGTGCAGAAGAGTGGTTTTGAATTGAATGGAATGGAAAGAATGGACTGGAGTGGAGTGGAGTGGATTCAAGTTAAAGAATGGAATGGAATAGAATGGAATGGAATGGAATGGAATGGAATGGAATGGAATGGAATGAAATGGATTGAATGGAAAAAAGTGAAGTGGAGTGTAGTGGAGTGGAAGGGAGAAGAAAGGAGGCAGGGGAGTGGAGTGGAATAGAATGGAATGGAATGGAATGGAATGGAATGGTCTGGATTGGAGTGTAATGGTATGGAATGTATTGCAGTGGAGTAGAGAGGAGTGGAGAGAAGAAGAGTGGATTTGAATTGAATGTAATGGAATGCAATGGAATGGGATGGAATGGAATGGAATGCCATGGATTGGAGTGGATTGGATTGTGGTAGAATGGAATTGAATGGAAAGTAATGGAATGGAATGGAATACAATGGCATGGAATGAAAAGAATGGAATGGAATGGAATGTAGTGGAATGGATTGCACTATATTGGAAAAGAATGCAATTGGAGTGGAGTGTGGTGGAGTGGAGTGGAATGGGAAGGAATGGAATGGAGTGGAGTGGATTGGAATGGAGGGGAGTAGATTGCATTCAGGTGCAATGGAAGGGATGAGAATGGAATGGAATTCTGTGGATTGGAGTGGAGTTGCATGGAGGCAAAAGGAATGGAGTGGTGTGGAGTGGAATGGAATGGAATTGAATGGAATGGAAAAGAATGGAAAAAATACAGTGGAGTGCAGTGGTGTTGAAAGGAGAAGAAAGGAAGGGAGTGGAGTGGACTGGAATGGAATGGAATAGAATGAAATGGAATAAAATGGAATGGAATGGAGAGGATTGGAATGGAGGCGAATGGGAAGGAATGGAATGCAATGGTGTCGAGAGGAGTGGAGTGCAGAAGAGTGGAGTTGAAATGAATGGAAATTAAAGGAATGGATTGGAGTGGAGTGGAGTGGATTCTAGTGGAAAAGAATATAATGGATTGGAATGGAATGGAATGGAATGGAATGGAATGGAATGGAATGGACCGGAATGGAGTTGAATGGAATGCAGTGTACTGGAGAGGAGTGGAGGGGAAAAGTGTGGATATGAATTGAATGGAATGGAATGGAATAGATTGGAGTGGAATGGAGAGGAGTGGAGGGGAGAAGAGTGCATTTGAATTGAATGTAATGGAATGGAATGGATTAGAGAAGAGTGCAGTGGATTGTAGTGCAAAAGAAAGGAATGGAATAGAAAGGATTGGAATGGAATGGAATGGAAAGGAATGGAGTGTACTATAATGGAGGCGAATGGGAAGGAATGGAATGCACTGGAGTGGAGAGGAGTGGAGTGGAGAAGAGAGGATTTGAATTGAATGAAATGGCATGGATTGGATTGGAATGGAGTGAATATTATTGGAAAAGAGTTGAATGGAATGGAATGGAATGGATGGGAATGGAATGGAACGGAATGGAATGGAATGCAATGGAATATAATGGAATGGAATTGAATGGAAAGCAGTGGATTTGAGTGGAGTTGCATGGAGGGGAATGGAATGGAACGGAATGAAAAGGAATGCAGTGGAATGGAATGGAATGGAATGGAATGCAATAGAATGGAAAAAAGTGCAGTGGAGTGCAGTGGAGTGGAATGGAGAAGAAACGAAGGGAGTGGGGTGGAGTGAAATGGAATGGAATTGAATGGAATAAAATGGAATGGAATGGAGTGGAATGGAATGGAGTCGAATGGGAAAGAATGGAATGCAGTGGTGTGGAGAGGAGTGTAGTGCAAAAGACTGGATTTGAAATGAATGGAATGAAAAGGCATGGATTGGAGTGGAGTGGAGTTGATTATACTGGAATAGAATGCAATGGAATGGAATGGAATGGCATGTAACGGAATGGAATGAATGGAAAAAAGTTCAGTGGAGTGAAGTGGAGTGGAATGGAGAAGAAAGGAATGGAGTGGACTGGAGTGGAATGGAACATAAAGGAGTAGAGAGGAATCAGAAGCAATGGAAAGGAATGGAATGGAATGGAAGGGAATGGAATGGAATGGAATGGAAATGAATTCAGTGTGTTGGTGTGGAATTGCGAGGAGGGAAATATAATGGAATGGAATGGAATGGAATGGAATGGAATGGAATGGAATGGAAAAACGTGCAGTGGAGTGCGGTAGAGAGGAATGGAGAAGAAAGGATGGGAGTCGTGTGTAGTGGAAAGGAGTGAAATGGAATGGAATTGAATGAAATGGAAAGAATGGAAGGAGTGGATTGGAATGGAGACGAATGGGACGGAATGGAATGCTATCGTGTGGAGAGGAGTGGAGTGCAGAAGAGTATATTTGAATTGAATGGAATGAAGAGGAATCGATTTAATTTAACTGGAGAGGATTCTACGTGAAAAGAATGGCATAAAACAGAATGGAATGGAATGGAATGGATTGGAATGGAATAGAATGGAATGGAATAGAATGGAATGGAACAGAACGGAACGGAAAGGAATGGAATGGAAAAAATTCAGTGGAGTGTAGTGGAGTGGAATGGAGAAGAAAGAAAGGGAGAGGAGTGGAGTGGAAAGGAGTGGAATGGAAAGGAATGGAATGGAATTGAATGGAATGTAAAGGAATGGAATGGAATGGAATGGAATAGAATGGAATGGAAAGGAATGGAATGGAATGAGTGGACTGGAATGGAGGCGAATGTGAAGGAATGAAATGCAGGGGAGTGGAGAAGAGGGGAATGGAGAAGAGTAGATTTGAACTGAATGGAATGAAATGCAATGGATTGGGATGGAAAGGAATGGAATGCAGTGGATTGTAGTGGAGTGGATTGGAGTAGAATGGAATGGAATGGAAAGTAATGGAATTGAATGGAATACAGTGGAACGGTAAGAAAAGGAATTTAATGGAATGGAATAGAATGAAGTGGAGTGGAATGCAGTGTATTGGAAATGAATGGAATGGAGAGGATTGTGGTGGAGTGCAGTGGAATGGGAAAGAATGGAATGGAGTGGAGTGGAGTGGAATGGAGGGGAGTAGGTTGGAATCAGGTGGAATGCAATGCAATGGAATGGAATGCAGAGGATTGGAGTGGAGTTGCATGGAGGGGAATGGAATGGTATGGAATGGAATGGAATGCAATAGAATGGAAAAAAGTGCAGTGGAGTGTTGTGGAGTGGAATGGAGAAGAAATGAATGGAGTGGAGTTGACTGGAATGGAGTGGAAAGGACTGGAATGGAATGGAATACAATGGAATGGAATGGAGAGGATCGCAATGAAGGTGAATGGGTAGGAATGGAAAGCTGTGGTATGGAGAGGAGTGGAGTTTAGAAGAGTGCAGTTGAATTGAATGGAATGGAAAGGAATGAAGTGTAGTGCAGAGGATTGGATTCTGGTATAAAAAAAATGGAATGGAATGGAATTGAATGGAATGGAAATAATTGCAGTGGAGTGAAGTGGAGTGGAATGGAGAAGAAAGTAAGGCAGTGTATTGGAATGGAGGGGAATGCAATGGAACGCAAACGTATCGGATATAATGGAATGAAATGCAGAGGATTGGAGTGGAGCGAATGGGAGTAGAATGGAATGGAATGGAAAGTAATGGAAGGGAATGAAATACAATGGAATGGAATGATAAGGAATGGAATGGAATGGAGTAGAGTGGAGTGCAGTGTATTGGAAATGAATGGAATGGAGAGGACTGTTGTGGATTGGAGTGGAATGTGAAGGAATGGAATGGAGTGGAGTGAAGTGGAGTGGAATGCAATGGAGAAAAGTACATTGGATTAAGGTGGAATGGCATGGAATGGAATGGAATGGAATGGAATGGAATTAATGGAATGGAATGGAACTGAAAAAAGTGCAATGGAGTGCAGTGGAGTGGAATGGAGAAGAAAGAAGGGAGTGGAGTTGAGTGGAATGGAATGGAATGGAATGGATAGAATGGAATGGATTGGAGTGTGTTGGAATGAAGGCAAATGGGAAGGAATGGAATGCAGTGGTACGGAGTGGAGTGGAGTTTAGAAGACTGGAATGAATTAAATGCAATGGAACAAAATGAATTGGAGTGCAGTGGATTGGATCCTTGTATAAAATAATGGAATGGAATGGAACGGAAAGGAATGGAATGGAATGGAAGGAAATGGAATGGAATGGCATGAATGGAAAAAAGTGCAGTGGAGTTTAATGGAGTGGAATCGAGAAGAAAGGAAGGGAGTGGAGTGGAATGGAGGGTAATGGAATGGAATGCAATGGAATGGGATGGAATGGAATGAAATGCAGGGGATTAGATTGGAGAATCTGGTAGTAGAATGGAATGGAATGGAAAGAAATGGAATGGAATGGAACACAATGAAATGGAATAATAAGGAATGGAATGGAATGGAGTGGAGTGGAGTGCAGAGAATTGCAAATAAATGGAATGAGAGGAGTGTGGTGGACTGCGGTGGAATGGAAAGGCATCGAATGTAGTGGAGTGAAGTGGAGTGGAGTGCAATGGAGAGAAGTAGATTGGTTTAAGTCGGAATGGAATGGAATGGAATGGAATGCAGAGCATTGGAGTGGAGTGGATTGGAGGAGAATGGAATGGAAAGGAATGGAATGGAATAGAATCAAACGGAATGGAATGAATGGAATGGAATGGATTAGAAGGGAAAAAAGTGCAGTGGAGTGCAGTGGAGTGGAATGGAGGATAAAGGAAGGGAATGGAGTATAGTGGAATGGAGTGGAATGGAATGCAATGGAGCATAGGGGACAGGAATGGAAGCTAATGGGAAGGAATGGAATGCAGTGGAGAGGAGAGGAATGAAGTTGAGAAGAATGGATTGGAATGGAATGGAATGGAATGGAATGGAATGGAATGGAATGGAATGGATTGGAGTGGAGTGGATTCCAGTGGAATGGAATGGAATGGAAGGCAATGGAATGTAATGGAATGAATGCAAAAAAGTGCAGTGGAGTTTATTGGAGTGGAATCGAGAAGAAAGGAACGGAGTGGAGTGGAATTGAGGGGAATGTAATGGAATGCAATGGAATGGGATGGAATGGAATGAAATGCAGGGGATTAGATTGGAGGGTATGGTAGTAGAATGGAATGGAATGGAAAGTAATAGAATGGAATGGAATACAATTAAATGGAATGATAAGGAATGGAATGGAATTGAATGGAGTAGAGTGCAGAGAATCGGAAATGAATGGAATGAGAGGAGTGTGGTGGACTGCAGTGGAATGGAAAGGAATTGAATGTAGTGGACTGAAGTGGAGAGGAGTGCAATGGAGAGAAATAGAACGGTTTAACTCGGAATGGAATGGAATGGAATGGAATGCAGAGCATTGGATTGGAGTTCCTTGGAGGGGAATGGAATGGAATGGAATGGAATGGAATGGAATGGAATGGAATCAAACGGAATGGAATGAATGGAATGGAATGGAAGGGAAAAAAGTGCAGTGGAGTGCAGTGGAGAGGAATGCAGGAGAAAGAAAGGGAAAGGAGTGTAGTGGAAGGGAGTGGAATGGAATGCAAAGGAGAATAGGGGACTGGAAAGGAAGCTAATGGGAAGGAATGGAATGCAGTGGAGTGGAGAGGAGTGAAGTGGAGAAGAGTGGATTTGAATGGAATGGAATAAAATGGAATGGATTGGAGTGGAGTGGAGTGGATTCCAATGCAATGGAGTGGAATGGAATCGAATTGAATCGAATCGACAGGAATGCATTGGAATGGAATGGAATGGAATGGATTGGACTGGAATGGAATGGAATGGAATGGTATGGATTGGACAGGAATGGTGTCAAATGATAATGAAATGTATGCAGTTCTTGAGTGCAGAGGAGTGGAGTGGAGAAGAGTTGATTTGATTTGAATGGAATTGAAAGGAAAGCAAAGGAATGGAATGGAATGGAATGCAGTGGATTGGAATGGAATGGAATGCAGTTAATTGGAATGGAGTGGATTGGAGAAGAATGGGAAGGAATCAAATGCAGTCGAGTGGAGAGGAGTGGAGTGGAGTACAGTAGATTTGAATTGAATGCAATAAAATGGAATGGAATGGAGTGGAGTGGAGTGGAATCTAGTGGAAAACAGTGTAATGGATGGGAATGGAATGGAATGGAATGGAATGGAATGGAGACGAATGGGAACGAATGAAATGCAGTGGAGTGGAGAGGTGTGGAGTGGAGAAGTGTGGATTTGAATTGAATGAAATTGAATGGAATAGACAGGAGTGGAGTGGAGTGGAGTGGATTCTAGTGGAAAAGAATGGAATGGAATGGAATGGAATGGAATGCAATGGAATGGAATGGAATGGAATGGAATGGAATGGAATGGAATGGAATGGAATGCAACGGAATGGAATGGAATGGAATGGAATGGAATGGAATGGATTGGAATGGAATGGAATGGAATGGAATGGAATGGAATGGAATGGATTGGAATGGAATGGAATGGAACGGAATGGAATGGAATGAAACGGAATGGAATGAATGGAATGGAATGGAATGGAAAAAAGTGCAGTGGAGTGCAGTGGAGTGGAATGGAGAAGAAAGGAAGGGAGTGGAGTTGAGTGGAATAGAGTGGAATGCAATGGAATGGAATCGAATAGAATGGAATGGATTGGAGTGTATTTGAATGAAGGCAAATTGGAAGGAATGGAATGCAGTTTTATGGAGTGGAGTGGAGTTTAGAAGACTGGAATGAATTGAATGCAATGGAAAAAAATGAGTTGGAGTGCAGTGGATTGGATTATTGTATAAAATAATGAATGGAATGGAATGGAATAGAATGGAATGCAATGCAATGGAAGGCAAAGGAATGAATGGAAAAAAGTGCAGTGGAGTTTATTGGAGTGGAATCAAGAAGAAAGGAAAGGAGTGGAGTGGAATGGAGGGGAATGAAATGGAATGCAATGGAATGGGATGGAACGGAATGAAATGCAGGGGATTAGATTGGAGGGTATGATAGTAGAAGGTAAAGGAATGGAACGTAATGGAATGTAATGGAATACAATGAAATGGAATGATAAGGAATGGAATGGACTTGAGTGGAGTGGAGTGTATTGGAAATGAATGGAGTGGAGTGGAGTTTGGTGGATTGGAGTGTAATGGGAAGGAATGGAATGGAGTGGAGTGAAGTGGTGTGGAGTGCAATGGAGGGAAGTAGATTGTATAAAGGTGGAATGGAATGGAATGGAATGGAATGGAATGGAATGGAATGGAATGGAATGGAATGCAGTGGATTGGAGTGGCGTTGCATGGACTGGAATGGAATGGAATAGAATGGAATGGAATGGAATCAAAAGGAATGGAATGAATGGAATTGAATGGAATGGAATGGAAAAAAGTGCCGTGGGGTGCATTGGGAGTGGAATGGAGAAGAAAGGAAGGGAGAGGAGTGTAGTGCAACAGAGTGGAATTGAATGCAATGGAACACAGAGGACTGGAATGGAGGCGAATGATAATGGAATGGAATGGATTAGAGAGGAGTGGAATGCATTCCAGTGGAAACGAATAGAATGGAATGAAATGGAATAGAATGGAATGGAATCGACTGGAATGGAATGGAATTGACCGGAATGGAATAGAATCGACTGGAATGCAATGGAATGGAAAGGAATGGAATGGAACGGAACGGAACGGAATGGAATGGAATGGAATGGAATGGAATGGAATGGAATGGAATGGAATGAAATAGAACGGAATGGAGTGGATTGGACGGGAATGGGTGCGAATGGGAAGGAATGGAACGCAGTGGAGTGGGGAAGAAAGGATATGATTTGAATGGAATGGCATGGAATGGATTGGAGTGGAGTGGAGTGGATTCTAGTGGAAAAAAATGCAATGGAATGGAATTTTATATAATGAAATGGAATGGAATGGAATGGAGAGAAATGCAATAGAATGGAATGGAATGGAATGGAATGGAAAAAATTGCAGTGGAATATACTGGAGTGGAATGGAGAAGAAATGAAGCAAGTGGAGTGGAGTTAAACGGAGTGGAATGGAACAGAATGGAACGGAACGGAACGGAACAGAACGGAATGGAATGGAGTGAACTGGAATGGAGTCAAATGGGCAGAATGGTATGCAATTGAGTGCAGAGGAGTGGAGTGGAGAAGAGTGGATTTGAATTGATTGGAATGGAATTCAATGGTAAGTAATGGAATGCAATGGAATGGAATGCAGTGGAATGGATTGGAGTGGATTGGAGAAAAACGGGAAGGAATCGAATGCAGTGGAGTGGAGAGGAGAAGAGTGGAGAAGAGTGGATTTGAATTGAATGCAATGAAATCGAATGGATTGGAATGGAGTGGAGTGGATTCTAGTGGAAAACAAAGTAATGAATGGAATGGAATGGAATGAAATGGAATGTAATGGAGTGGAATGGAATGAAATGGAATGTAAAGGAGTGGAATGGAATGGAGTGGAATGGACTGGACAGGAATGGAGATGAATGGGAACAAACGGAATGCAGTGGAGTAGAGAGGAATGGAGTGGAGAAGTGTGGATTTGAATTGAATGAAATGGAATGGAATGGATTGGTGTGCAGTGGAGTGAATACTAGTGAATAAGAATAGAACGGAAAGGACCAGAATGAAACGGAATGGAATGGAATAGAATGGAATAGAATGGAATGGAATGGAATGGAATGGAATGGAATGGCAAGGAATTGAATGGAATGGAGTGGAGAGGAATGGAGGCGAATGGGATGAAACGGAAGGCACTGGAGTGTAGAGGAGTGGATCGGAGAAGAGTGGATTTGAAAAGATTGGAAGGCAATGCAAGGGAATGGAATAGAATGGAATAGAATGGAATGCAGTGGATTGGAGTGCAGTTGTGTTGAGGGGAATGGAAAGGAATGGAATAGAATGGATTGGAATGGAATGGAATGGAATGCAATGCAATGAAATGGATGGAATGGAAAAAATTGCAGTGGAGTGCAGGGAAGTCTAATGAAGAAGAAAGGAAGGGGGGGAGTGGACTGACATGGAGTGGAATGGAATCGAGTTGAAAGGAATGGAATGGAATGGAGTGGAAGGGAATGGAGGTGAATAGGAAGGAATGGAATGCAGTGGAGTGGAGAGGAGTGGAGTGGAGAAGAGTGGATTTGAATTGAATGGAATGGAATTGAATGGAATGTGTTGGAGTGGAGTGGAGTGAATTTTAGCGGAAAAGATTGGAATGGAATGGAACAGAAAAAAATGGAATGGAATTGAATGGGATGTAATGGCTTGGAATGGAATGGAATGCAACGGAATGGAATGGAATGCTATGTAATGAAATGGAGTGGAATGGAATGTTATGTAATGAAATGGAGTGGAATGGAATGCAATGGAATGGAAAGGAATGGAAAGGAATGGAATGGAATGGAATGGAATGGAATGGAATGGAATGGAATGGAAAGGAATGGAATGGAAAAAGTGCAGTGGAGTGCATTGGAGGGGAATGGAGAAGAAATAAAGGGAATGGAGTGGAGTAGAATGGAGTGGAATGAAACGGAATGGAATGGAATAGAATGAAATGGAATGGAGTGTCCTCCAATGGAGGCAAATGGGAAGGAATGGAACGCAGTGGAGTGGAGAGGACTGGAGTGGAGAAGAGTGGATTTGAATGGAATGGAATGGAATCGAACGGAATGGATTGGAGTGGAGTGGAGGGGATTATAATGCAAAGGAATGGAATGGAATGGAAAGGAATGGAATGGAAAAAAGTGCATTGGTGTCTAGTGGTGTGGAATGGATAAGAAAGGAAGGTAGTGGAGTTGAGTGGAATGGAGTGGAATGGAATGGAATGGAATGGATTCGAATGGGAAGGTATGGAAGAGAGAAAAGTGCAGTGTAGTGCAGTGGAGTGCAATGGAGAAGAAAGGAAATGAATGGAGTGGCGTGGAATGGAGTGGAATGGAATGGAATGGAATGGAATGGAATGCAATGGAATGGAATGGAGTGGACGGCAATGGTGGTGAATGGAAAGGAATGGAATGCAGAGGAGTGGAGAGGAGTGGAGTGGAGAAGAGTGGATATGAATGGAATGGAATGGAAAGGAATGGATTTGAGTGGAGTGGAGTGGATTCTCGTGAACACAATGGAATGGAATGGAATGCAATGCAATGGAAAAAAGTGCTGTGGATTGTAGTGCAGTGGAAGGGAGAAGAAAGGAAGAGTGGAGTGGAATGGAATGCAAAGGAATTGAATGGGAAGGAATGGAATGCAGTGGAGTGGAGAGGATTGGAGTGGAGAAGAGTGCATTTCAATTGAATGGAATGGAATGGAAGGAAGAGAATGGAAAGGAATGGAAAGGAATGGAATGGAATGGAACGGAACGGAACAGAATGGAGTGGAATGGAATGGAATGGAATGGAACCGAACGGAATGGAATGGAACGGAACGGAACGGAATGGAATGGAATGGAATGGAAAAAAGGGCAGGGGAGTGTAGTGGAGTGGAATGGAGAAGAAAGCATGGGAGTGCAGTGGAGTGGAGTGAAATAGAGCGGAATGGAATGGAATGGAGTGGATTGGACAGGAGTGCATGCAAATGGGAAGGAATGGAAGGCAGTGAAGTGGGGTGGAAAATAGTGGAGAAGAGTGGATTTCAATGTAAAGAAATGGAATGGAAAGGAGTGGAGAGTAATGAAGTGGATTTTAGTAGAAAAGAACAGAATGGAATGCAATACAAGAAAATGGAATGGAAAAAAGTACAGTGGAGTGCAGTGGAGTGGAATGGAGAAGAAAGGAAATGAGTGGAGTGGAGTGGAAAGGAGTGGATTGGAATTGAATGGAGTGGAATGGAATGGATTGGAATGGACTGGAATGGAGACGGACGTGAACGTATGGGATGCAGTGGAGTGGAGAAGAATGGAGTGGAGAAGTGTGGATTTCAATTAAATGGAATGGAATTGAATGGATTGGAGTGGAGTGGAGTGGATTCTAGTGGAAAATAGTGCAATGGAATGGAACGGAATGGAATGGAATGGAATGGAATGGAATGGAATGGAATGGAATGGACGGGAAAGCAATGGAATGGAATGGAATGGAATGGAATGGAATGGAATGGAATGGAATGGAAGAGTGGACTGGAATGGAGGCAAATGGGAAGGAATGGAATGCAGTGGAGTGCAGAGGTGTGGAGTGGAGAGAGTGGATTTGAATTGATTGGAATGCAATGTAAAGAAATGGAATAGAATGGAATAGACTGGAATGCAGTTGATTGGAGTCCAGTTGCGTGGAGGGGAATGGAATGGAATGGAATGGAATGGAATGGAATGGAATGGATTGGAATGTAATGGAATCAAGTGGAATGGAATGGAATGGAATGGAAAAAAGTGCACTGGAGTGCAGTGGAGTGGAAAGGAGAAGAAAGGAAGGGAGTGGAGTGGATTGGAAAGGAGTGGAATGGAATGGAATCTAATGGATTGGAGTGGACTGGAATGGAGCCGAATGGGAAAAAATGGAATACAGATCATGGAGATGAGTGTAGCGGAGAACAGTGGATTTGAATAGAATGGAATGGATAGGACTGGGGTGGACTGGAGTGGATTCTAGTGGAAAATAATGGAATGGAATGGATTGAATGGAAGGGAAAGGAATGGATAAAAATGCAGTGGGGTGCAGTGGAGTGGAATGGAGAAGAAAGGAAGGGAGTCCATTAGAGTGGAATGGAGTGGAAAGGAACGGAATGGAATGGATTGGAATAGAGGCGAACGGGAAGGAATGGAATGCAGTTGAGAGGAGATGAGTGGAGTGGAGAAGAGTGGACTGGAATTGAATGGAATGGAATGGAATGGAATGGAATGGAATGGAATGGAATGGAATGGAATGGATTGGAGTGGAGTGGAGTGGATTCTAGTGCAAAAGAAGGGAATGGAAAGGAATGGAATGGTATGAAAAAAAGCACTGTAGAGTTTAATGGACTGGAAAAGAGAAGAAATGAAGCGAGTGGAGTGGAGTAGAATGGAGTGGAGTACAATTGAATGGAATGGAATGGAATGGAATAGAATGGAGAGGAGTGGACTGAAACGGACATGAATGGGAAGGAATGGAATGCAGAGGAGTGGAGATTAGTGGAGTGGAGAAGAGTGGATTTGAATTGAATGTAATGGTATGGAATGGATTGGATTGGAGTGGAGGGGTCTCTAGTGGAAATGAATGGAATGGAATTGAATGGAATGGAATCGAATGCAATGAAATGGAATTTAATGGAATGGAATGGAAAGGAAAGCAGTGCCTTGGAGTGGCATGGATTGATGTAGAATGGAATTTAATGGAAAGAAATGCAATGGAATGGAACACAATGGAATGGAATGGAATGCAATGGAATGGAAAACCGTGCAATGGAGTGCAGTGGAGTGGAATGGAGAAGAATGGATTGGAGTGGAGTGGAGTGGAATGGAGTGGATTGGAGTGGAATGGAGTGGAATGGAGTGGAGTGGAGTGGAATGGAGTGGAATGGAATGGAATGGAATGGAATGGAGTGGAGTGGAGTGGAATGGAATGGAATGGAATGGAGTGGACTGCAGTGGAGGCAAATGGGAAGGAATGGAATTCAGTGGATTGGAGAGGAATTTAGTGGAGAAGAGTGGATTTGAATTGAATGGAATGAAATGGAAATGATTAGAGTGGAGTGGAGTGTATTCTAGCTGAAAACATTAGTATGGAATGGAATGGAATGGAATGGAAAGGAATGGAACAGAATGGAAAAAGTACAGTGGAGTGCAGTGGAGTGGAGGGAGAAGAAAGTAAGGGAGTGGAGTGGAGTGGAATGGAGTGGATTGGAATGGAATGGAATGGAGTGTACTGGAATGGAGGTAAATGCGAAGGAATGGAATGCAGTGGAGTAAAGAGTCGTGGAGTGGAGAAGAGTGGATTTGAATGGAATGGAATGGATTGCGGTGGAGTGTAGTGGATTCAAGAGGATATGAATGCAATGGAATGCAATGGAAAGGAGTGTAGTGGATTGGAGTGTAATGGGAATGAAAGGAATGGATTGGAGTTGATTGGAGTGCAATGGAAGGGAGTAAAGTGGATTCAGGTGGAATGGAATGGAATAGAATAGAAAGGAAGGGAATGCAGTGGATTTGAGTGCAGTTGCATGGAACAGAATGGAATGGAATGATACGAAATGGAACGGAACGGAACAGAATGGAACGACAGCAATGGAATGCAATGGAATGGTATGCAATGGAACAGAATGGAATGGAATGGAAGTGAATGGAATAGAATCGAAAGGAATGGAAAGGACTAGAACGAAATGGAATGAAACGCAATGCAATGGAATGGAATGGAAAAAACTGCAGTGGAGAGCAGTAGAGTGGAATGGAGAAGAAATGAAGGGAATGGAGTGGAGTGGCATGGAATGGAATGGAATGGAAAAGAATGGAATGGAATAGTATGGAATGGAATGGAGTGGACTCGAATGGAATTGAATGGGTAGGAATGCAATGAAGTGGAGTCGAGAGGAGTGGAGTCGAGAGGAGTGGAGTCGAGAAGTGTGGATATGAATTGAATGGAATGGAATGGCATGGATTAGACTGGAGTGGACGGGATTCTATTGGAAAAGAAGGGAAGGGAATGGAATGGAATGGAATGCAATGGAATGGAATAGAATGGAATGGAATGGAATGCAAAGGAATGGAATGGAATGGAATGCAATGGAATGGAATGGAATGGAATGGAATGGAATGGAATGGAATGGAATGGAATGGACTGGAATGGAGGCGAATGGGAAGGAATGGAATGCAGAGGAGTGGAGAGGAGTGGAGTGTTGAAGCGTGCACATGAATTGAATGGAATGGAATGGATTCGAGTGTAGTGGAGTGGATTCTAGTAGAAAAGAAAGGAATGGAATGGAATGGAATGGAATGGAATGGAATGGAATGGAAAGGAATGGAATGGAATGGAATGCAAAGGAATGAAATGGAATGGAATTGAAAGGAATGGAAAGGAATGGAATAGAAGGGAAGGGACTGGAATGGAATGGAATGGATAAACGTCCAGTGGAGTGCAGTGGAGAGGGACGCAGAAGAAACGAAGGGATTACATTTGATTTGAATGCACTGGAATGGAATGGGATGGAATGGAATGGAAAGGAATGGAATGAAATAGAATGGAATGGAATGGAATGGAATGGAGTGGATTTCAATGGAGCTGATTGGGAAGGAATGGAATGCAGTGGTGTGTAGAGGAGTGGAGTTCAGAAGAGTGGATTTGAATGGAATGGAATGGAATGGAAACGAATGGAATGGAATGGAATGGAATGCAGTTGATTGGATTTGAGTGGTTCGTAGTAGAATGGAATGCAAAGGAATGGAATGGAATGGAAACGAATGGAATGGAATGGAATGGAAACGCATGGAATGGAATGGAATGGAATGCAGTGGATTGGAGTTGAGTGGTTCATAGTAGAATGGAATGGAATGGACTGGAATATAAAGGAACGGAATAAAAAGTAAAGGAAAGGACTGGAATGGAGTGGAGTGCAGTGTATTGGAATTGAACGGAATGTAGTGGAGTGCAGTAGCGTGGAGTGGAATGGGAAGGAATGGAATGGAGTGGAGTGGTGTGGAATGGATGGGTGTAGAGTGTTATCAGGTGGAATGGAATGGAATGGATTAGATTGGAATGGAATGGAATACTGTGGATTGGAGTGGAGTTGCGTGGTGGGAAATGGAATGCAATGAAATGGAATGGACTGGAATGGAAAAGAACGCAACGGAACACAAAGAATGGGATGGAAAAAAGTGCAGTGTAGTGCAGTGGAGTGGAGTGGAGAAGAAAAGAAGGGAGAGGAATGGAATGGAATGGAATGGAATGGAAGGGAAGGGAATGGAAAGGAATGCAATGGTATGCAGTTGACTGGAAAGGAGGTGAATGGGAAAGAATGGAATACAGTGGAGAGCAGAGCAATGGAGAGGAGAAGAGGGGATTTTAATTGAATGGAATGGAATGAAATGGAAAAATGTGCAGTAGAGTGTAGTTAAGTGGAGTGGAGAGGAAAGGAAGGCAGTGGAGTGAAGTGGTAAGGACAGCAATTTAATGGAATGGAATGGACTGGAATGGAATGGAATGGAATGGACTGGAAGGGAGGCGAATGGGAAGGAAAGGAATTCAGTGGAGTAGAGGGGAGTGGAGAGGATAAGAGTGGAATTGAATTGAATAGAATGGAATACAATGGAATGGAATGGAATGGAATGGAATGGAATGGAATGGAATGGAATGGAACAGAATGGAACGGAATAGAGTAGAATAGAGTGGATTGGAGTGGAGTCAATTTGAGTAGAATGGAATGGAATTGAGAGTAATGTAATGGAATGGAATGGAATACAATGGAACGGAATGAAAAGGAAAGTAATGGATTGGAATGGAGTGCAGATTTTGGGAAATGAATGAAATGGAGAGGAGGGTAGTGGAGAGGAGTGGAATGGGAAGGAAAGGAATGGAGTGGAGTGGAGTGGAATGGAGGGGAGTACAGTGGATTCATGTGAAATGGAATGGAATGGATTAGAATGGAAGGGAATGCTGTGATTTGGAGTGAAGTTGCATGGTTGCGAATCGAATGGAGTGGAAAGGAATAGAATGCAATGGAATGGAATGGCAAAAAGTGCAGTGGAGTGCACTGGAGTGCAAAGGAGAATATAGGAAAGGAGTGGATTGAAGTAGAATGGAGTAGAATGGAATGGAATGGAAAGGAATGGGATGGAATGGAATTGAGTGGATTGGAATGGAGGCGAATGGGAAGGAATGGAATGCATTCGGAAGGAGAGGAGTGGAGTGAAGAAGAGGGGACATGAATTGAATGGAATGCAATGGAACGGATTGCAGCGGAGGGGAGTGGATTTTACTGGTAAAGCATGGAATGCAACAGAATGGAATGGAATAAAATGGAATGGAATGCAATGCAATGGAATGGAATGGAGTGGAAAAAATACAGTGCAGTGCATTGGAGTGGAATGGAGAAGAGAAGAAGGGAGTGGAGTGGAGTGGAATGCACTGGAATGGGATGAAATAGAGTGGACTGGAATGGAGGTGAATGGGAAGGAATGGAATGCAGTGGAGAAGAGACTAGTGGAGTGCAGAAGACGGGATTTGAATTGATTGGAATGAAATACAATCAAATGGAATGAAATACAGAGGATTGGTGTGGAGTGGATTGGAGTGGAATGGAATGGAATGGAAAGTAATGGAAAGGAATGGAATACAATGGAACGGAATGAAAAGGAATGGAATGGAATGGAATGGAACGGAGTGGAGTGCAGAGCAGTGTATTGGCATTGAATGGAATGAAGAGGAGTGCAGTGGAGTGGAGTGGAATGATAAGGAATGGAAGGGAGTGGAGTGGAGGGCAGTGGAATGGAGGGAGTAGAGTGGATTCAGCTGGAATGGAATGGAATGGAGAGGAGTGCAGAGCAGTGTATTGGCATTGAATGGAAAGAAGAGGAGTGGAGTGGAGTGGAATGGGAAGGAATGGAAGGGAGTGGAGTGGAGGGCAGTGGAATGGAGGGGAGTAGAGTGGATTCAGCTGGAATGGAATGGAATGGAATGGAATGGAATGCAATGGAATGGAATGCAGTGGATTCGAGTGGAGTTGCATGCAGGGGATTAGAATGGAATGGAATGGAGTGCCATGGAACAGAATGGAACAGAACAGAAGAGAGGGGAACGGAATGTAATGGAATGCAATGGAAACGAATAGAATGGAATGGAATGGAAAAAAGTGCATTGGAGTGAATTGGAGTGGAATGGAGAAGAAAGGAAGGGAGTGGAATGGAGTGGAATGGAGTGGAAAGAAATGGAATGGATTGCAATGGAATGGAAAGGAATGGGATGGAATGGAAAGGAATGGAGTTGACAGGAATGAAGGCGAATGGGAAAGAATGGAATGCAGAGGAGTGGAAAAGAGTGGAGTGTAGAAGAGAGGATTTGAATTGAATGGAATGGAATGCAATGGATTCGAGTGGAGTGGAATGGAGTGCAGATTTTCGGAAATGAATGAAATGGAGAGGACTGTAGTGGAGTGGAGTGGAATGGGAAGGAAAGGAATGGAGTGGAGTGGAGTGGAATGGAGGGGAGTGGAGTGGAATGGTGGGGAGTAGAGTGGATACATGTGAAATGGAATGGAATGGATTAGAATGGAAGCGAATGCTGTGATTTGGAGTGAAGTTGCATGGTTGCGAATGGAATGGAGTGGAAAGGAATAGAATGGAATGGAATGGAATGGCAAAAAGTGCAGTGGAGTGCAGTGGAGTGGAAAGGAGAATATAGGAAAAGAGCGGATTGAAGTGGATTGGAGTAGATTGGAATGGAATGGAAAGGAATGGAATGGAATGGAATTGAGTGGATTGGAATGTAGGTGAATTGGAAGGAGTGGAATGCATTCGGAAGGAGAGGAGTGGAGTAAAGAAGAGGGGACTTGAATTGAATGGAATGCAATGGAACGGATTGCAGCGGAGGATAGTGGATTCTACTGGATAAGCATGGAATGCAACAGAATGGAATGGAATAAAATGGAATGGAATGGAATGCAAAGGAATGGAATGGAGTGGAAAAAATACAGTGCTGTGCATTGGAGTGGGATGGAGAAGAGAAGAAGGGAGTGGAGTGGAATGCAGTGGAATGGAATGAAATAGAGTGGACTGGAATGGAGGTGAATGGGAAGGAATGGAATGCAGTGGAGTGGAGACTAGTGGAGTGCAGAAGAGCGGATTTGAATTGATTGGAATGCAATAATATCAAATGGCATGAAATACAGTGGATTGGAGTGGAGTGGATTGGAGCAGAATGGAATGGAATGGAAAGGAATGGAAAGGAATGGAATAAAATGGAAAGGATTGAAAAGGAATGGAATGGAATGGAAAGGAATGGAGTGGAGTGCAGAGCAGTGTATTGGCATTAAATGGAATGAAGAGGAGTGTAGTGGAGTGGAGTGGAATGGGAAGGAACGGATGGGAGTGGAGTGGAGGGCAGTGGAATGGAGGGGAGTAGAGTGGATTCAGCGGGAATGGAATGGAATGGAATGGGATGGAATGCAATGGAATGGAATGGAATGCAGTGGATTCGAGTGGAGTTGCATGGAGGGGATTAGAATGGAATGGAATGGAAAGGTGTGGAACAGAATGGAACAGAACAGAAGAGAGGGGAACGGAATGTAATGGAATGCAATGGAAACGAATAGAATGGAATGGAATGGAAAAAAGTGCATTGGAGTGAATTGGAGTGGAATGAAAAAGAAAAGAAGGGAGTGGAGTGGAGTGGAATGGAGTGGAAAGAAATGGAATGGAATGCAATGGAATGGAAAGGAATGGGATGGAATGGAAAGGAATGGAGTTGACAGGAATGAAGGCGAATGGGAAGGAATGGAATGCAGTGGAGTGGAAAAGAGTGGAGTGTAGAAGAGTGGATTTGAATTGAATGGAATGGAATTCAATGGATTGGAGTGGAGTGCAACGGATTGCAGATTTTGGGAAATGAATGAAATGGAGAGGACTGTAGTGGAGTGGAGTGGAATGGGAAGGAAAGGAATGGAGTGGAGTGGAGTGGAAAGGAGGGGAGTACAGTGGATTCATGTGAAATGGAATGGAATGGATTAGAATGGAAGGGAATGCTGTGATTTGGAGTGAAGGTGCGTGGCTGCGAATGGAATGGAGTGGAAAGGAACAGAATGGGATGGAATGGAATGCCAAAAAGTGCAGTGGAGTGGAAAGGAGAATATAGGAAAGGAGTGGATTGAAGTGGGATGGAGTAGAATGGAATGGAATGGAAAGGAATGGAATGGAATGGAATTGAGTGGATAGGAATGGAGGCGAATGGGAAGGAATGGAATGCATTCGGAAGGAGAGGAGTGGAGTGAAGAAGAGGGGACTTGAATTGAATGGAATGCAAAGGAATGGATTGCAGGGGAGGGGAGTGGATTTTACTGGAAAAGCATGGAATGCAACAGAATGGAATGGAATAAAACGGAATGGAATGGAATGCGATGGAAAGGAATGGAGTGGAAAAAATACAGTGCAGTGCATTGGAGTGGAATGGAGAAGAGAAGAAGGGAGTGGAGTGGAATGCAGTGGAATGAAATGAAATAGAGTGGACTCGAATGGAGGTGAATGGGAAGGAATGGAATGCAGTGGAGCGGAGACTAGTGGAGTGCAGAAGAGCGGATTTGAATGGATTGGAATGCAATACAATCAAATGGAATGAAATAAAGTGGATTGGAGTGGAGTGGATTGGAGTAGAATGGAATGGAATGGAATGGAAAGTAATGGAAAGGAATGGAATACAATGGAACAGAATGAAAAGGAATGGAATGGAATGGAAAGTAATGGAAAGGAATGGAATACAATGGAACAGAATGAAAAGGAATGGAATGGAATGGAATGGAATGGAATCGAGTGGAAAAAATACAGTGCAATGCATTGGAGTGGAATGGAGAATAGAAGAAGGGAGTGGAGTGGAATGCAGTGGAATGGAATGAAATAGAGTGGACTGGAATGGAGGTGAATGGGAAGGAATGGAATGCAGTGGAGTGGAGACTAGTGGAGTGCAGAAGAGCGGATTTGAATTGATTGGAATGCAATACAATTAAATGGAATGAAATACAGTGGATTGGAGTGGAGTGGATTGGAGTAGAGTGGAATGGAATGGAAAGTAATGGAAAGGAATGGAATAAAATGGAAAGGAATTAAAAGGAATGGAATGGAATGGAGTGGAGGGCAGAGCAGTGTATTGGCATTGAATGGAATGAAGAGTAGTGTAGTGGAGTGGAGTGGAATGGGAAGGAATGGAAGGGAGTGGAGTGGAGGGCAGTGGAAAGTAGGGGAGTAGAATGGTTCAGCGGGAATGGAATGGAAAGGAATGGAATGGAATGGAATGCAGTGGATTCGAGTGGAGTTGCATGGAGTGGATTAGAATGGAATGGAATGGAATGGTATGGAACAGAATGGAACAGAACAGAAGAGAGGGGAACGGAATGAAATGGAATGCAATGGAAACGAATAGAATGGAATGGAATGGAGAAAATTGCATTGGAGTGAATTGGAGTGGAATGGAGAAGAAAGGAAGGGAGTGGAGTATAGTGGAATGGAGTGGAAAGAAATGGAATGTAATGCAATGGAATGGAAAGGAATGGGAGGAATGGAAAGGAATGGAGTTGACAGGAATGAAGGCGAATGGGAAGGGATGGAATGCAGTGGAGTGGAAAAGAGTGGAGTCTAGAAGAGTGGATTTGAATTGAATGGAATGGAATGCAATGGATTGGATTGGAGTGGAATGGAGTGCAGACTTTGGGAAATGAATGAAATGGAGAGGAGTGTAGTGGAGTGGAGTGGAATGGTAAGGAAAGGAATGGAGTGGAGTGGAGTGGAATGCAGGGGAGTAGAGTGGATTCATGTGTAATGGAATGGAATGGATTAGAATGGAAGGGAATGCTGTGATTTGGAGTGAAGTTGCGTGGTTGCGCATGGAATGGAGTGGAAAGGAATAGAATGGAATGGAATGGCAAAAAGTGCAGTGGAGTGCTCTGGAGTGCAAAGGAGAATATAGGAAAGGAGTGGATTGAAGTGGAATGGAGTAGAATGGAATGGAATGGAAAGGAATGGGATGGAATGGAATTGAGTGGATTGGAATGGAGGCCAATGGGAACGAATGGAATGCATTCGGAAGGAGAGGAGTGGAGTGAAGAAGAGGGGACTTGAATTGAATGGAATGCAATGGAACGGATTGCAGGGGAGGGGAGTGGATTCTACTGGAATAGCATGGAATGCAACAGAAAGGAATGGAATGAAATGGAATGGAATGGAATGCAATGGAATGAAATGGACTGAAAAAAATACATTGCAGTGCATTGGAGTGGAATGGAGAAGAGAAGAAGGGAGTGGAGTGGAGTGGAATGCAGTGGAATGGAATGAAATAGAGTGGACTGGAATGGAGGTGAATGGGAAGGAATGGAATGCAGTGGAGCAGAGACTAGTGGAGTGCAGAAGAGCGGATTTGAATTGATTGGAATGCAATACAATCAAATGGAATGAAATACAGTGGATTGGAGTGGAGTGGATTGGAGTAGAATGGAATGGAATGGAAAGTAATGGAAAGGAATGGAACAAAATGGAAAGGAATGAAAAGGAATGGAATTGAATGGAAAGCAATAGAGTGGAGTGCAGAGCAGTGTATTGGCATTGAATGGAATGAAGAGGAGTGTAGTGGAGTGGAGTGGAATGGGAAGGAATGGAAGGGAGTGGAGTGGAATGGGAAGGAATGGAAGGGAGTGGAGTGGAGTGAAGTGGATTGTAGGGGAGTAGAGTGGATTCAGCTGGAATGGAATGGAATGGAATGGAATGCAATGGAATGGAATGGAATGCAGTGGATTCGAGTGGAGTTGAATGGAGGGGATTAGAATGGAATGGAATGGAATGGTATGGAACAGAATGGAACAGAACAGAAGAGAGGGGCACGGAATATAATGGAATGCAATGGAAACGAATAGAATGGAATGGAATGGAAAAAAGTGCATTGGAGTGAATTGGAGTGGAATGGAGAAGAAAGGAAGGGAGTGGAGTGGAGTGGAATGGAGTGGAAAGAAATGGAGTGGAACGCAATTGAATGGAAAGGAATGGGATGGAATGGAAAGGAATGGAGTTGACAGGAATGAAGGCGAATGGGAAGGAATGGAATGCAGTGGAGTGGAAAAGAGTGGAGTGTAGAAGAGTGGATTTGAATTGAATGGAATGGAATGCAATGGATTGGAGTGGAGTGGAATGGAATGCAGATTTTGTGAAATGAATGAAATGGAGAGGAGTGTAGTGGAGTGGAGTGGAATGGAAAGGAAAGGAATGGAGTGGAGTGGAGTGGAATGGAGGGGAGTAGAGCGGATTCATGTGAAATGGAATGGAATGGATTAGAATGGAAGGGAATGCTGTGATTTGGAGTGAAGTTGCATGGTTGCGAATGGAATGGAGTAGAAAGGAATAGAACGGAACGGAATGGAATGGAATGGCAAAATGTGCAGTGGAGTGGAAAGGAGAATATAGGAAAGGAGTGGATTGAAGTGGAATGGAGTAGAATGGAATGGAATGGAAAGGAATGGAATGGAATGGAAAGGAATTGAATGGAATGGAGGCGAATGGGAAGGAATGGAATGCATTCGGAAGGAGAGGAGTGGAGTGAAGAAGAGCGGACTTGAATGGAATGCAATGGAATGGATTGCAGGGGAGGGGAGTGGATTCTACTGGAAAAGCATGGAATGCAACAGAATTGAATGGAATAAAATGGAATGGAATGGAATGCAATGGAATGGAATGGAGTGGAAAAAATACAGTGCAATGCATTGGAGTGGAATGGAGAATAGAAGAAGGGAGTGGAGTGGAATGCAGTGGAATGGAATGAAATAGAGTGGACTGGAATGGAGGTGAATGGGAAGGAATGGAATGCAGTGGAGTGGAGACTAGTGGAGTGCAGAAGAGCGGATTTGAATTGATTGGAATGCAATACAATTAAATGGAATGAAATACAGTGGATTGGAGTGGAGTGGATTGGAGTAGAGTGGAATGGAATGGAAAGTAATGGAAAGGAATGGAATAAAATGGAAAGGAATTAAAAGGAATGGAATGGAATGGAGTAGAGGGCAGAGCAGTGTATTGGCATTGAATGGAATGAAGAGTAGTGTAGTGGAGTGGAGTGGAATGGGAAGGAATGGAAGGGAGTGGAGTGGAGGGCAGTGGAAAGTAGGGGAGTAGAATGGTTTCAGCGGGAATGGAATGGAAAGGAATGGAATGGAATGGAATGCAGTGGATTCGAGTGGAGTTGCATGGAGGGGATTAGAATGGAATGGAATGGAATGGTATGGAACAGAATGGAACAGAACAGAAGAGAGGGGAACGGAATGAAATGGAATGCAATGGAAACGAATAGAATGGAATGGAATGGAGAAAATTGCATTGGAGTGAATTGGAGTGGAATGGAGAAGAAAGGAAGGGAGTGGAGTATAGTGGAATGGAGTGGAAAGAAATGGAATGTAATGCAATGGAATGGAAAGGAATGGGAGGGAATGGAAAGGAATGGAGTTGACAGGAATGAAGGCGAATGGGAAGGGATGGAATGCAGTGGAGTGGAAAAGAGTGGAGTCTAGAAGAGTGGATTTGAATTGAATGGAATGGAATGCAATGGATTGGATTGGAGTGGAATGGAGTGCAGACTTTGGGAAATGAATGAAATGGAGAGGAGTGTAGTGGAGTGGAGTGGAATGGGAAGGAAAGGAATGGAGTGGAGTGGAGTGGAATGCAGGGGAGTAGAGTGGATTCATGTGTAATGGAATGGAATGGATTAGAATGGAAGGGAATGCTGTGATTTGGAGTGAAGTTGCGTGGTTGCGCATGGAATGGAGTGGAAAGGAATAGAATGGAATGGAATGGCAAAAAGTGCAGTGGAGTGCTCTGGAGTGCAAAGGAGAATATAGGAAAGGAGTGGATTGAAGTGGAATGGAGTAGAATGGAATGGAATGGAAAGGAATGGGATGGAATGGAATTGAGTGGATTGGAATGGAGGCCAATGGGAACGAATGGAATGCATTCGGAAGGAGAGGAGTGGAGTGAAGAAGAGGGGACTTGAATTGAATGGAATGCAATGGAACGGATTGCAGGGGAGGGGAGTGGATTCTACTGGAATAGCATGGAATGCAACAGAAAGGAATGGAATGAAATGGAATGGAATGGAATGCAATGGAATGAAATGGACTGAAAAAAATACATTGCAGTGCATTGGAGTGGAATGGAGAAGAGAAGAAGGGAGTGGAGTGGAGTGGAATGCAGTGGAATGGAATGTAATAGAGTGGACTGGAATGGAGGTGAATGGGAAGGAATGGAATGCAGTGGAGCAGAGACTAGTGGAGTGCAGAAGAGCGGATTTGAATTGATTGGAATGCAATACAATCAAATGGAATGAAATACAGTGGATTGGAGTGGAGTGGATTGGAGCAGAATGGAATGGAATGGAATGGAAAGTAATGGAAAGGAATGGAATAAAATGGAAAGGAATGAAAAGGAATGGAATGGAATGGAATGGAGTGGAGTGCAGAGCAGTGTATTGGCATTGAATGGAATGAAGAGGAGTGTAGTGGAGTGGAGTGGAATGGGAAGGAATGGAAGGGAGTGGAGTGGAGGGCAGTGGAATGTAGGGGAGTAGAGTGGATTCAGCTGGAATGGAATGGAATGGAATGGAATGGAAAGCAATGGAATGGAATGGAATGCAGTGGATTTGAGTGGAGTTGAATGGAGGGGATTAGAATGGAATGGAATGGAATGGTATGGAACAGAATGGAACAGAACAGAAGAGAGGGGCACGGAATATAATGGAATGCAATGGAAACGAATAGAATGGAATGGAATGGAAAAAAGTGCATTGGAGTGAATTGGAGTGGAATGGAGAAGAAAGGAAGGGAGTGGAGTGGAGTGGAATGGAGTGGAAAGTAATGGAGTGGAACGCAATTGAATGGAAAGGAATGGGATGGAATGGAAAGGAATGGAGTTGACAGGAATGAAGGCGAATGGGAAGGAATGGAATGCAGTGGAGTGGAAAAGAGTGGAGTGTAGAAGAGTGGATTTGAATTGAATGGAATGGAATGCAATGGATTGGAGTGGAGTGGAATGGAATGCAGATTTTGTGAAATGAATGAAATGGAGATGAGTGTAGTGGAGTGGAGTGGAATGGGAAGGAAAGGAATGGAGTGGAGTGGAGTGGAATGGAGGGGAGTAGAGCGGATTCATGTGAAATGGAATGGAATGGATTAGAATGGAAGGGAATGCTGTGATTTGGAGTGAAGTTGCGTGGTTGTGAATGGAATGGAGTGGAAAGGAGTAGAATGGAATGGAATGGAATGGCAAAAATTGCAGTGGAGTGCAGTGGAGTGGAAAGGAGAATATAGGAAATGAGTGGATTGAAGTGTAATGTAGTAGAATGGAATGGAATGGAAAGGAATGGGATGGAATGGAATTGAGTGGATTGGAATGGAGGCGAATGGGAAGGAATGGAATGCATTCAGAAGGAGAGGAATGGAGTGAAGAAGAGGGGACTTGAATTGAATGGAATGCAGTGGAACGTGTTGCAGCGGAGTGGAATCGATTCTACTCGAAAAGCATGGAATGCAACAGAATGGAATGGAATAAATTTGAATGGAATGGAATGCAACGGAATGGAATGGACTGGAAAATATACAGTGCAGTGCTTTGGAGTGGAATGGAGAAGAGAAGAACGGAGTGGAGTGGAGTGGAATGCAGTGGAATGGAATGAAATAGAGTGGACTGGAATGGAGGTGAATGGGAAGGAATGGAATGCAGTGGAGCGGAGACCAGTGGAGTGCAGAAGAGCGGATTTGAATTTATTGTGATGCAATGCAATCAAATGGAATGAAATACAGTGGATTGGAGTGGAGTGGATTGGAGTAGAATGGAATGGAGTGGAAAGTAATGGGAAGGAATGGAATACAATGGAACGGAATGAAAAGGAATGGAATGGAATGGAATGGAGTGGAGTGCAGAGCAGTGTATTGGCATTGAATGGAATGAAGAGGAGTGTAGTGGAGTGGAGTGGAATGGGAAGGAATGGAAGGGAGTGGAGTGGAGGACAGAGGAATGGAGGGCAGTAGAGTGGATTCAGGTGGAATGGAATGGAGTGGAATGGAATGGAATGGAATGCAATGCAATGGATTCGAGAGGATTTGCATGGAGGAGATTAGAATGGAATGGAATGGAATGGTATGGAACAGAATGGAACAGAACAGAAGAGAGGGGAACGGAATGTAATGGAATGCAATGGAAACGAATACAATGGAATGGAATGGATAAAAGTGCATTGGAGTGAATTGGAGTGGAATGGAGAAGAAAGGAAGGGAGTGGAGTGGAGTGGAATGGAGTGGAAAGAAACGGAATGGAACGCAATGGAATGGAAAGGAATGGGATGGAATGGAAAGGAATGGAGTTGGCAGGAATGAAGGCGAATGGGAAGGAATGGAATGCAGTGTAGTGGAAAAGAGTGGAGTGTAGAAGAGTGGATTTAAATTGAATGGAATGGAATGCAATGGATTGGAGAGGAGTGGAATGGGTTCCAGTGGAAAAGAATGGAATGGAATGGAATGCAATAGAATGGAATGGAATGGAATGGAATGGAATGGAATGGAATGGAATGGAGTGGAAAAAAGTGCAGTGGAGTGTATTGGGGAGGAATGGAGAGAAAAGGAATGGAATGGAGCAGAGTGGAATGGAATGGAATGCAGTGCATTGGAGTGTATTGGGGAGGAATGGAGAGAAAAGGAAGGGAATGGAGCGGAGTGGAATGGAATGGAATGCAATGCAGTGGAGTGGAGTGGAGTGGATTGGAGTAGAATGGAATGGAATGGAAATTAGTGGAATGGAATGGAATAAAATTGGACGTAATGAAAGTATGGAATGGAATGGAAAGGAGGGGAGTGGAGTCAGTGTAACCAAAATGAATTTAATGGAGTGAAGAGTAGTGGACTGCAGGGGAATGGGAAGGAACAGAAGGGAATGGTGTGGATTAGAGGGGAATAGAGACGATTAAGGTGGAATGGAATGGAATGGAATGGAATGGAATGGAATGGAATGGAAGGGAATGGAATGGAATGGATTGGAATTGAGTGGAACGGAAAGGAATGGAATGGAATGGAATGGAAAGGAACGGAATGGAATGGAATGGAATGGAATGGAATGGAATGCAATGGAATGCCGTTTATTGGAGCGGAGTTGCGTGGTGTCGAATGGAATGGAATGGAAAGTAAAGAAAAAAGTGCGATGGAGTGCAGTGGACTACAATGGAGAATAAAGGAGGTGATTTGCGTGGAGTGGAATGGAGTGGAATGGAAGAAAATGGAGTGGAATGGAATGGAATGGAAGGTAATGGAGAGGATTGTAATGGAGGCGAATGGGAAGGATTGGAATGCATTTGGAAGTAGAGGAGTGGAGTGAAGAAGAGGGAACTTGAATTGAACGGAATGCATCGGAATGGATTGCAAGGGAGTGCAGTGGATTCTACTGGAAAGCATGGAATGGAACAGAATGGAATGGAATGGAATGGAATGGAATGGAATGGAATGGAATGGAATGGAATGGAATGCAATGGAATGGAATGCAATGGAATGGAATGGAGAGGAAATAATACATTGGAGTGCATTGGAGTGGAATGGTGAAGAGAAGAATGGAATGGAGTGGAGTGGAGTGGAATGCAGTGGAATGGAATGGAGTGGACAGGAATCGAGGTGAATGGGAAGGAATGGAATGCAGTGGAGTGGAGACTAGTGGGGTGGAGAAGAGTGGATTTCAATTGATTGGAATGCAATGCAATGGAAAGGGATGGAATGCAGTGTATTGGAGTGGAGTGGATTGGAGTAGAATGGAATGCAATGGAAAGTAAAGGAAAGAAATACAATGGAAAGGAATGAAAAGGAATAGAATGGAATGGAATGGAATGGAGTGGAGAGAAGTTTATTGGCATTGAATGGAATGAAGAGGAGTGTAGAGGAGTGGAGTGGAATGGAAAGGAATGGAATGGAGTTAAGTGCAGTGGAATGGAGGGGAGTAGAGTGGATTCAGGTGGAATGGAATGGAATGGAATGGAATGGAATGGAATGGAATGGAATGCAGTGGATTGGAGTGGAGTTGCATGGAGGGGATTGGAATGGAATGGAATGGAATGGAATGGAATGGAACAGACAGAACAGAACAGAACAGACAGAGCGGAACGGAATGTAATGGCATGCAATGGAATGGAATGGAAAGGAATGGCATGGAAAAAGTGCATTGGACTGTAGTGGAGTGGAATGGAGAAGAAAGGAAATTAGTGGAGTGGAGTGGAATGGAATGGAATGCAGTGGAATTGAATGGAATGCAGTTGACTGGAATGGAGGTGAATGGGATGGAATGGAATGCACTGGAGTGGAAAAGTGTAGAGTGGAGAAGAGTGGATTTGAATTGGATGGAATGGAATGCAATGGATTGGAGTGGAGTGGAGTGGGTTCCAGTGGAAAAGAATGGAACGGAATGGAATGGAGTATAATGGAATGTGATGGAATGGAATGGACCAGAAAGGAATGGAGTGGAATGGAATGGAATGGAATGCAACGGAATGGAATGGAGTGCAATGGAATGAAGTGGAGTGGAGTGGAGTGGATTGGAGTAGAATGGAATGGAATGGAAATTAATGGAATGGAATGGAATGGAATGGAAACCAGTGGAACGTAAAGAAAGGTATGAAATGGAATTGAATTGAGTGGAATGGAGTGCAGTGTATCGGAAATGAATGGAATGGAGAGAAGTGTAGTGGACTGCACTGGAATGGGAAGGAACGGATTGGATTGGAGTGGAATAGAGGGGAGTAGAGTGGATTCAGGTAGAATGGAATGGAATGGAACGGAATGGAATGGAATGAAATGGAATGGAATGCAATAGAATGGAATGGAATGGAATGGAATGGAATGGAATGGAATGGAATGGAATGGAATGGAATGGAATGGAATGGAATGGAATGCAGTGTATTGAAGTGGAGTTGCGTGGTGGGGAACAGAAAGGAATGGAACAAAATAGATTGGAAGGCAATGTAATTGAATGGAGTAGACTGGAATGCAGTGTAGATGAAATGGAGAAGAAAGAAATGGATTGGAGTGGAATGGAGTGGAGTGAAGTGTAATCGAATAGAATGGAATGGAATGTAGTGTATTGGAGTGGAGTGGAATGGGAAGAAATGGAAAGGAGTGGAGTGGAGTGGAATGGGAATGAATGGAGTGGAATGGAGAGGAGTGGAGTAGAGTGGTTTTGAATGGAAGTGAATGGAATTGATTAGAATGGAATGGAAGGAATTTAATGCAGTGGATCGGAGTGGTTTGGAATGGAGTGGAAGTGAATGGAAGGGAAGCGAATGGAATGCAATGGAATGGAATTGGATTTAATGTAGTCGAGGGGAGTGCAGTGTAGTGGAATGGAGTAGAAAGAAATGGATTGGAGAGGAATGGACAGGAGAGGATTGGAGTGAAATGCATTGGATTCGATGGAATTTAATGGAGTGGAGTTGAGTGGATTGGAATTTAAAGGAATGGAATGGAGTGGCGTGGAGTGGAGTGGAGTGGAATGGATTAGACTGGATTTGAGAGGAATGGCATGGAAAGAAATGGACTGGAATGGAACGGAATGGACTGCAGTGGAGTGGAGTGGTCTGGAAAGGAATGGAATGGAAGGGAATGGAATTGAATGCAATGCAATGCAACAGAATAGAAGTGAAGGGAATGGAGTGGAGAGGCATGGAATGGGAAGGTATGGAAAGGACTGGAGAGGTGTGGAATATAGTGAAGTAAAGTGGATTAGAGTGGAAAGGAATGGAATTGAATGGAATGGAATGGAATGAAATGGAATGCTGTGGATTGGAGTGGAGTGGAGTGGAATGTAGTGTCTTGGAAGGGAGTGTAATTGAATTGCGTACAATCCAATGACATGGAATGGAATGGAATGGAATGGGATGCTGTGGATTGGAGTGGAGTGGAGTGGAGAGGAATGTAATGACTTAGAAGGGAATGAAATGGAATTGAATGCAATCCAATGCATTGGAATGGAATGGAATGGATTGGAATGGAGTGGACAGGAGTGCAGTGTAGTAGAATGGAGTAGAAAAGAATGGAGTGGAGTGCACTGGAATGGAATGGAAAGTTATGGAAAGGAATGGAGTGAAGTAGAGTGGAGTGTAATGGGAAGAAATAGAATGCAGTGGAGTGGACAGGAGTGGAGTGTATTAGAGTGGATTCGAGTGGAATGGAATGGAATGGAAAGGAGTGGATTGGAGTGGATTGGAGTGGAATGGAATGCAATGGTATTTAATGGAATGGAATGGAATGGAATGGAACAGAATGGAATGGAATGGAGTGGAAAGGAGTGCAGTGTAGTGGCATGCAGCAGAAATTAATGGAGTAGAGAGGAGTAGGGTGGTTTGGAATGAAATGGAATGGAATGGAATGGAAAGGAATAGATTGGAAAGGAGTGAAGTGTAGTGGAGGGGAATGGGAAGGAAAGGAATAGAGTGGAGTGAATTGGAGGACAGTGGAGTGGAATAGAGCGGATTCGATTTGAATGGAATGGAATAGATTGGAGTGGAAAGGAAAGGAATGAAACAGAATGGAATGCAGTGGATTAGAGTGGAATGGAATGGAATGGAACAGAATGGAATGGATGGGAATGGAATGGAATAGAATGCAATGTAAAGGAATGGAATAGAATGCAATGTAAAGGAATGGAATGGAATGAAAGAATGGAATGGAGTGGAGTGGAGTGGAATGGGAAGGAATGGAATGTAGTGGAGTGGAGTAGAGTTGATTAGAGTGGAATGTAATGGAACGGAATGGAATGGAAATAAAGCTGTGGATCAGAGTGGAGGGCAGAGGAGTGGAATGGATGGAATGGAAGGAAATGGAATTGAATGCAATGTAATGCAACGAAAGGGAATGGAATGGAATGGATTGGAGAGGCTTGGAATCGGAAGGAATGGAAAAGAGTGGAGTGGAGTTGAGTATAGTGAACTAGAGTGCATTTGAGTGGAATGGAAAGGAATGTTATGGAATGGAATGGAAAGGAATGGAATGGAATGAAATGGAATGCTGTGGATTGGAGTGGAGTGGAGTGGAGTGGAATGAAATGTCTTGGTAGGGAATGTAATGGAATTGAATGCAATCGAATCGCATGGAAAGGAATGGAATGGAATGGAATGGAATGGAATGGAATGGAATGGAATGGAATAGAATGGAACAGAATGGAATGGAATGGAGTGGAATGGAATGCAGTGTATTGGCATAGAGTAGAAACGAATGGAGTAGAGTGGAGTGGAGTGGTGTGGAATGAAATGGAATGGAATGGAATGGAAAGGAATGAAATGGAACAGAGTGGAGTGTAGCGGAGTGTAATCGGAAGGAATGAAATGGAGTGGAGTGAATTGGAGAGCAGTGGAGTAGAGTGGACTTGATTAGAATGGAATGGAATAAATTGCAGTGGAAAGGAAAGGAATGGATGGGAATAGAATGCAGTGGATTGGAGTGGAGTGGAATGGAATGGAATGGAAGGCAATGGAATCGAAGGGAATGCAATGTAAAGGAATGGAATGGAATGGAATGGATTGGAATAGAATGGAATGCAATGGAATGGAGTGGAGTGCAGTGTAGTGTAATAGAATAGAAAGGAATGGAGATGAGTGGAGATGAATGGAAAGACATGGAATGGAGTGGAATGGAGTGGAAGGGAAAGGAAGGGAATGGAATTGAATGGAGTGGAGTGGAATGGAATGGAAATGAATGGAATTGAGAGGAGTGGAGTAGAGTGTATTCGAGTGGAATGGAATGGAATGGAATGGAATGAATTTTGTGGAGCCGAGTGGAGTACAGTGGAGTGCAATGGAATGGAATGGAATACAGTGAAACGGAATGGAATGGAATGGAATGGAATGGAATGGAATGGAATGGAATGGAATGGAATGGAATGGAATGGAATGGAACGGAACGGAACGGAAAGGAATGGAATGGCGTGGAGTGAAATGCAGTGTACCGGAAGGGAGGAGAAAGTATTGGAGTGGAGAGAAGTGGAATGGAATGGCATGGAATGGAGTGGAGTCGAGTGGAATGGGAAGAAATGAAATGAAGTGGACATGATTGGAGTGGAATGTAGTGGATTAGTGTGGATTCGAGTTGAATGGAATGGAATGGATTAGAGTGGAATAGAAAGGAATGGAATGAAATGGAATGCAGTGGATTGGAATGAAGTGGAGTGGAATGGAATGGAATGGCATTGAAGGGAATGGAATGTAATGGATTGCAATGGAACGGCATGGAATGGATTGGAAAGGAATGGAGTGGAATGTAGTGCAGTGCAGTGGAATGGAGCAGAAAGGAATGGAGTGGAATGGACGGGAGTGTTGTGGAGTGGAATTGAGTGGAATGGAATGGAATGGAAAAGAATAGAATGTAGTGGAGTGGAGTGGAATGGGAAGGAATGGGGTGGAGTGGAGTGGAGAAGATTTGATTTGAGTGGAAAGGAATGGATTGGAATGGAATGGAAAGAAACCTGTGGATCGGAGAGGAGTGGAGTGGAATGCAATGGTAAGGAAGGGAAGGAAATGGAATGAAATGCAACGGAACGGAATGGAGTGGAAGGAAATGGAGTGAAGTGGAGTGAAGTACAGTGGAATGGAGTAGAAAAGAATGGAGTAGAGTGTAGTGGAGTGGAATGGAATGTATTGGAATGGAATCGAATGTAGTAGAGAGGAGTGAATTCAGAAGAAATGGAATGGAGTGGAGAGGCGTGGAATGGGAAGGAATGGAAAGGAGTGGAGTGCAGTGGAGTATAGTGAAGTATAGTGGATTCGAGTGGAAAGGAATGGAATGGAAGGAAATGGAATGCTGTCGATTGGAGTGGAGTGGAGTGGAGTGGAATATAATGTCTTGGAAGGGAATGTAATGCAATTGAATGCAATCCAATGGCATGGAATGGAATTGAATAGAATGGAATGGAGTGGAGAGGAGTGCAATGTAGTAGAAGAGAGTAGAAAAGAAGGAGTAGAGTGCAGTGGAATGGAATGGAAAGTTATGGAATGGAATGGAGTGAAGTAGAGTGGAGTGTAATGGGATGGAATGGAGTGGAGTGGAGTGGACAGGAGTGGAGTGGATTGGAGTGGAGTGGAATGGAATGGAAAGGAGTTGATTGGAGCAGAGTGGAGTGGAGTGGAGAGGAATGGCAAGGAATAGAGAGATGTGGAGTGGAGTAGAGTTGATTTGAGTGGAGTGGAATGGAATGGAATGGAATGGAAAGAAAGCTGTGGATCGGAGAGGAATGGAGTGGAGTGGAATTCAATGGAAAAGAATGGAAGGAAATGGAATGCAATGCAATGGAATGGAATGGAATGGACTGGCGTGGAGTGAAGTATAGTGGAATGGAGTAGAAAGGAATGGAGTGTAGTGGAGTGGAATGGAATGTATTGGAATGCAATCGAATTGAGTGGAGTGGAGTGTAATCAGAAGGAATGGAATGGAGTGGAGAGGTGTGGAATGGGAAGGAATGGAAAAAAGTGGAGTGGAGTGGAGTATAGTAAAGTATACTGGACTCGAGTGGAATGGAATGGAATGGAATGGAATGGAATGGAATGGAATGGAATGCGGTGGATTGGAGTGGAGTGGATTGGAATGGAATGGAATGGATTGGAATGGAATGTAATGAATTGAATGCAATCTAATGGCATGGAATGGAATTGAATAGAATGGAATGGAGTGGAGAGGAGTGCAACGTAGTAGAAGAGAGTAGAAAAGAAAGGAGTGGAGTGCAGTGGAATGGAATGGAAAGTTATGGAATGGAATGGAGTGAAGTAAAGTGGAGTGAAACTGGATGGAATGGAATGTAGTGGAGTGGACAGGAGTAGAGTGGATTAGAGTGGATTCGAGTTGATTGGAATGGAATGGAAAGGAGTGGATTGGAGCAGAGTGGAGTGGAGTGAAATACACTGGGATTTAAAGGAATGGAATGGAATGGAATGCAATGGAACAGAATGGAATGGAATGGAGTGGAACGGAATGCAGTGTAGTGGCATTGAGTAGAAAGGAATGGAGTAGACTGGAGAGGGATGGTGTGGAATGGAATGGAATGGAATGGAATGGAAAGAAATGGAATGGAAAGGAGTGGAATGTAGTGGAGTGGAAAGGGTAGGAAGGGAATGCAGTGGAGTGAATTGGAGAGCAGTAGAATGGAGTAGAGTGGATTCGATTTGAATGGAATGGAATGCATTGGAGTGGAAAGGAAAGGAATGGAACGGAATGGAACGCAGTGGATTGGAGTTGAGTGGAGTGGAATGGAATGGAATGGAATTGAATGGAAGGGAAGGGAAGGGAATGGAATGGAATGCAATGTAAAGGAATGGAATGGATCGGAATGGAATGGAATGGAAGGGAATGGAATGGAATGGAAAGGAATGAAATGGAATGGAGTGCAGTGCAGTGCAGTGCAATACAGTAGAAAGGAATGGAGATGAGTGGAGACGAATGAAAGGCATGGAATGGAGTGGAAGGAAAAGGAATGTAATGGAATTGAATGGAATGGAGTGGAGTGGAAGGGGAATGAATGGAATTGAGTGGAGTGGAGTTGAGTGGATTTGAGGGGAATGGAATGGAATAGAATGGAATGGAAAGGAATGGAATGCAATGAATTCTGTGGATTGGAGTGGAGCACAGTGCAGTGCAATGGAATGGAATGGAATGGAAGGGAAAGTAATGGAATTGAAAGGAATGGAATGGAAAGGAATGCAATGTAAAGCAATGGAATGGAATGGATTGGAATGGAATGGAATGGAATGCAAAGGAATGGAATGGAATGGATTGGAATGGAATGGAATGCAATGGAACGGAATGGAGTGGAGTGGAGTGCAGTGTAGTGAAATGGAGTAGAAAGGAATGGAGATGAGTGGAGACGAATGGAGAGGCATGGAATGGAGTAGAATGGAGTGGAAGGTAAAGGAATGGAATGGAACTGAATGGAATGGAGTGGAGTGGAATGGGAATGGATGGAACTGAGTGGAGTGGAGTAGAGTGGATTCTAGTGGAATGGAATGGAATGAATTCTGTGGATTCGAGTGGAGTACAGTGGAGTGCAATGGAAAGGAATGGAATACAGTGAAACGGAATGGAAAGGAATGGAAAGGAATGGAATGGAATGGAATGGAATGGAATGGAATGGAATGTAGTGTAACAGAACAGAATGGAATGGAATGGAACAGAATGGAATGGCATGGTGTGGAGTGAAGTGCAGTGAAGTGGAATGGAGGAGAAAGTAATGTAGTGGAGTCGAGTGGAATGGACTGGCACGGAATGGAGTGGAGTCGAGTAGAATGAGAAGAAATAGAATGGAGTGGACATGATTCGAGTGGAATGTAGTGGATTAGAGTGGATTCGAGTGGAATGGAATGGAGTCGTTTGGAGTGGAATAGAAAGGAATGGAATGGAATGGAATGGAATGGAATGCAGTAGATTGGAATGGAGTGTAGTGGAATGGAACGGAGTTGAAGGGAATGCAATGGAATGGATTGCCATAGAACACATGGAATGGATTGGAATGGAATGGAGTGGAATGTAGTGCAGTGTAGTGGAATGGAGCAGAAAGGTATGGAGTGGAATGGACTGGAGTGGGGTGGAGTGGAGTGGAGTGGAATGGAATAGAATGGAAAGAAACGGAAGGAATGGATGGAATGGGAAGGAATGGAGTGGAGTGCAGTGGAGAATAGTTGATTTGGGTGGAATGGAATGGAATGGAATGGAGTGAAAGCTGTAGATCAGAGTGGAGTGGAGTGGAATGGAATGGAATGGAATGGAATGGAATGGAATGAAAGCTGTAGATCAGAGTGGAGTGGAGTGGAGTGGAATGGAAGGGAAGGAAATGGAATGAAATGCAATGGAATGGAATGGAATGGAACGGAACGGAAGGGAACGGAACAGAATGGAACGGAACGGAATGGAATGGAATGGAATAGAATGGAATGGAATGGAATGGAATGCAGTGGAGTGGAATGCAGTGTAGTGGAATGGAGTAGAAAGGAATGGAATAGACTGTAGAGGGGTGGAATGGAATGGATTGGAATGGAATCAAATGGAGTGGAGTGGAGTGTAATCAGAAGGAATGCAATGGGGTGGAGTGGAGTGCCAAGGAGTGTAATAAAGTGGAAAGTAATGGAAAGGAATGGAATGCCATGTATTGGAGTTGGGTGGAATGTAATGGAACAGAATAGATTGGAATGCAATGGAATTGAATGGAGTGGAGAGGAATGCAGTGTAGTTCAAAGGGAGTAGAACGAAATGGAGTGGAGTGGAATGGAGTGGAGTGAACTGGCATGGAATAGATCGGAATAGAATGGAGTGTATTGGAGTGAAGTGGAATGGGAAGAAATGGAATGGAGTGCAGTGTAGTGGAATAGGAAGGAATGGAGCGGAGTAGAGTGGTTTTGAATTGAATTGAATGGAATTTATTAGAATGGCATGGAATTTATTTAATGCAGTGGATTGGCGTTGTTTGGAATGGAGTGGAACTGAATGGAAAGGAAGGGAATGGAATGAATGGAATACAATGGAACAGAATGGAATTTATTGTAGTCAAGTGGAGTGCAGTGTAGTGGAATGGAGTAGAAATAAATGGATTAGAGTGCAGTGGAATGGAGTCAACTGGATTGGAATGGATGGAATTTAATGGAGTGGAGTAGGGTGGAGTGGAATTTGAAAGAATGGAATGGAGTGGCATGGATTGGAGTGGAGTGGCATGGGGTAGAACTGGACTAGAGAGGAATGGAATGGGATGAATTGGAATGGAACTGAACGGAATGGATTGCAGTGGAGTGAAGTGGTATGGGATGAAATTGAATGGAAGGAAATGGAATTGAATGCAATGCAATGCAACAGAATGGAATGGAATGCAATGGAGTGGAGAGGCGTGGAATGGGAAGTAATGGAAAAGAGTGGAGTGGAGTATAGTGAAGTAGAGTGGATTAGAGTGGAATGGAATGGAATGGAATGGAAAGAAATGGAATGGAATGGAATAGAATGGAATGGAATGGAATCAAATGGAATGTGGTGGATTGGAGTGGAGTGGGGTGGAGTGGAGTGGAGTGGAGTGGAATGTAATGTCTTGGAAGGGAATGTAATGGAAGTGAATGCAATCCAAAGGCATGGAATGGAATGGTATGGAATAGAATGGAATGGAATGGAGTGGAGAGGAGTGCAATGTAGTAGAATGTAGTAGAAAAGAATGGAGTGGAGTGCAGTGGAATGGAATGCAAAGATATGGAATGGAATGGAGTGAAGTACATTGGAGTGTAATGGGATGGAATGGAAAGCAGTGGAGTGGACAGGAGTGGAATGGATTACAGTGGATTTGAGTGGAACAGAACGGAATGAAAATGAGTGGATTGGAGCGGAGTGGAGTGGAGTGGAATGCAATGGGATTTAAAAGAATGGAATGGGATAGAATGCAATGGAACAGAATGGAATGGAATGGAGTGGAATGGAGTGCAGTGTAGTGACACGGAACAGAAAGGAATGGAGTAGAGGGGAGTGGGTTGGTATTGAATGAAATGGAATGGAATGGAAAGGAATGGAATGGAATGGAGTGGAGTGTAGTGGAGTGAAATGGGAAGGAATGGAATGCAGTGGAGAGAACTGGAGAGCAGTGGAGTGGAGTAGTGTGGATTTGATTCGAATGGAATGGAATGGATTGGAGTGGAAAGGAAAGGAATGGAACAGAATGGAATGCAGTGGATTGGAGTTGAGTGGAATGGAATGCAATGGAATGGAAAGGAATGGAATGGAATGGAATGGAGTGGAATGGAATGGAATGGAATGGAATGGAATGGAATGGAATGGAATGGAATGGAATGGAATGAAGTGGTTTGGAAAGCAGTGGAGAGGAATGGAATGAATTTGAAGGGAAAGGAATGGAATGGAAAGCAATGGAACAGAATAGAAGAGAACGGAAGGGGATTGAATTGAATGGAATGGAGTGGAGTGGAGTAAAGTGGATTTGAGTGGAATGGAATTGAAAGGAATTCAGTGGTTTGGAGCGGAGTGGAATGAATTATCTGGAAGGGAATGGAATGGAATGGAACAGTTTGTAATAGAACGGAATGGAATGGAGTGGAGTGCAGTGTAGTGAAATGGAGTAGAAAGGAATGGTGCAGAGTGCAGGGGAGTAAAGTGGAGAGGAATGGAGTGGAACGTAGGGTAGCGGAATGGATTGGTGTAACGTAGAGTGGAGTGGAGTGGAATGGAGTTGAATGGAATGGAGTGGACTGGAATGGAGTGGCGTGGAGGGCAATGGAGTGGAATGGAGTGGAGTGGAATTAAATAGAATGGAATGGAAGGGAGAGGAACGGAATCGTAAAAGGAAATGTGAGCTGTGATTCTACCACTGCAATATAGAGAGGGTGACAGAGTGGGATCATTTCGAAAGGAAGGAAGGAAATGGAATGGAAAGGAATGGAGAGGAATGGAATGGAATACAATGGAAGTCAGTGGACGACTAGAGTGGTGTGGAGGGTTGTGGAATGGAAGGGAATGCAAGGGAATGGAATGGAATGAATTGAAATTGGAATGGAACGGAATGCAATGGAATGGAATTTCATACAATGGAGTGGAGAGGAATGCAGCATAGTGGAATGGAGTAGAAAGGAATGGAGTGGAGTGGACTGGAGTGGAATGGAATGGAATGGATTGTAATGGAGTGGAGTCGAATGGGAAGGAATGGAATGGAATGAAGTGGAGTGGAGTAGAGTGGATTCGAGTGGAAAGGAATGGAATGGGATGGAATGGAATGAAGAGGATTGGAGTGGAGTGGAGTCCAGTGGAATGGACAGGAATAGAAGGGAATGGAATGGAATGGAATGGAATGCAATGGAAAGCTATTGAATGGAAATGAATGGAATGGAGTGGAATGGAATGCAGTGTATTGGAATGGAATAGGAAGGAATGTAGCATAATGAAGTGTTGTGGAATGCAGTGGAATAGAATAGAGTGGAGTGGATTGTAGTGGAGTGGATTGGAATAGCATGGGCTCGAGTGCTGTGGAATGGAATGGAATGGAAAGCAGCAGATTGGAGTGGAGGAGAGTGGAGTGGAACTGAATGTCTTGGAAGGGAATGGAATGGAAAGCAATGCAATGGAACGGAATAGAATGGAATAGAATGTAGTGGAATGGGAAGCAATGGAATCTAGCGGAGTGGAGTGCAGTGGAGTAGAGTTGATTTGAGAGGAATGGAATGGAATGGAATTTAAGGCAATGGATTGGACTGGTGTGGAATGGAATGGAATCGAAGGGAATGAATGGAATGAAATGCAATGGAAAGGAATGGAAGGGAATGGAATGGAATGCAATGGATGGGAGAAAAGTGGATTTGAGTGGAATTGAATAGAATGAAATGGAATGGAATGCAGTTGTTTTGACGGGAGTGGAGTGGAGTGGAATGGAATTGAAAGGAAGGGAATGGAATGGAATAGAGTGGAGTGCAGTGTAGTGGAATAGAGTATAAAGGAATGGAGTGGAGTGCACTGGAGTGGAGTGGAGGGGAATGGAATGGAATGGAGTGGAATGGAGTGGTGTGCAGTGGAGTGGAGTGGAGTGGGATGGAGTGGAATGGATTGGAGTGTAGCGCAATGAAGTGGTGTGGAGTGGAATGGAGTGGAATAGAGAGGAGTGGAGTGGAGTGGAATTAAATGGAATGGAAGGCAAGGGAACGGGATGGAATGGTAAACGAAATGTGAGCTGAGATTCTGCCCCCACAATATAGCCAAGGTGACAGAGTGAGAAAATTTTGATTGAAAGGAATGGAATGGAAGGGAATGGAATAGAATGAAATGGAATGGAATGGAATGAAACGCAATGGAATGGAATTTTACGGAATGAAATCGAATGGAATGGAATAGAAAGAAATTCAGTGAACTAGAGTGGAGTGCAGTGTTGTGGAATGGAACGGAATTCCAGGGATTGGAATGGAATGGACTGCAGTGGAACGGAAAGGAATGGAATGGAATACAATGGAGTGGAGAGGAATGCAGGGTAGTAAAATGGAGTAGAAAGGAATGTAGTGGAGAGGAGTGGAGTTTAATGGAATAGAACGGACAAGAATGGATTGGAGTGGAGTGGAGTGGAAGGGGAAGGAATTTTATGGAATGGAATGGAGTGGAATGGAGTGGAGTAGAGTGGATTAGAGTGGAATGCAATGGAATGGAATGGATTGGAATGGAATAGAGTGGTGAGGAGTGCAGTGTAGTGGAATCATGTAGAAAGGGACAAAGTAGAGTAGACTGGAGTGGAATGGAATGGATTGGAATGGAATGGAGTGGAGAGGAGTGGAGTGGAATGGGAAGGAATGGAATGCAGTGGACTGGAGTCAATTGGGAAGCAATGGAATGGAGAGGAGGGGAGTGGAGTGGAGTAGAGTGGATTCAAGCAGAAAAGAATGGAATGAAATGGAATGGAAAGGAAGGGGATGCAGTAGATTACAGTGGAGTGGAATGGAGTGGAATGGAATGGAAAGGAAAGGAATGGAATGCAATGCATTGGAAAGGAATGGAATTGTACGGAATGGAATGGAGTGGAATGGAATAGAAAGAAATTCAGTGAACTAGAGTGGAGTGTAATGTTGTGGAATGGAATGGAATTGAAGGGATTGGAATGGAATGGACTGCAGTGGAATGGAAAGGAATGGAATGGAATGGAACACAATGGAGTGAAGAGGAACGCAGGGTAGTAAAATGGAGTAGGAAGCAATGTAGTGGAGAGGAGTGGAGTGGAGTGGAGTGGAGTGGCATGGAATGGAATGGACAAGAATGGATTGGAGTGGAGTGGAAGGGGAAGGAATTTAATGGAGTGGAATGGAGTGGAGTAGAGTGGATTCAAGTGGAATGGAACGGAATGGAATGCACTGCAGTGGATTGCAGTCACAGGAGTCAAGTGGAAAGGAAAGGAATAGAAGGGAATGGAATGAAATGGAATGCAATGGAACAGAATGGAATGAATGGAAAGGAATAGAGTGTAGTGGAGTGCACTCTAGTGGAATGGAGTAGAAAGGAATGGAGTGCAGTATAATGGGCTGGAATGGAATGGAATGGAATGGAATGGAATGGAGTAGAATGCAGTGGAATGGGAAGGAATGGAATGGAGAGGAGTGGAGTGGAGTGGAGTAGAGTGGATATGAATGGAATGGAATGGAATGGAATAGAATGGAAAGGAATGGAATGGAATGGAATGGCCTGGAGTGGAGTGGAGTGTAATGGGAATGAATGGAATGGAGTGAAGTAGAGTGGAGTAGAATGCATTCTAGTGGGATGGAACGGAAAGGAATGAAAGCTGTAGATGGGATTGGGGTATTCCTAAGTGCAATGAAATAGAATGGAAGGGAATGGAAAGCAATGGAATGGAACGGAATGGAATGGGATGGAATGGAATGGAATGGAATGGAATGGAATGGAATGGAATGGAATGGAATGGAGTCGTGAGGAGTGCAGTGTAGTGGAATCGTGTAGAAACTGATTAAGTAGAGAGGAGTGGAGTGGAATGGAGTGAATTGGAATGGAATGGAGTGGAGGGGAGTGGAGTGGAAACGGAAGGAAAGGAATGCAGAGGAATGGAGTCGATTGGGAAGGAATGGAATAGAGTGGAGGGGAGTGGAGTGGAGTAGAGTGGATTCAAGTAGAAAAGAATGGAATGAAATGGAATGGAATGGAATGGGATGCAGTAGATTACAGTGGAGTGGAGTGGAATGGAATGGAATGGATGGAAATGGAATGGAATGGAATGAAATCAAGTGGAGTGGAACAGAATGGAATGGAATGGAATTGAGTGTAGTGCAGTGTAGTGGAATGGAGTAGAAAGGAATGGAGTGGAGTGGAGTGGGTTGGAATGGAATGCAATGGAATGGAGTAGAATGGAATGGAATGGGAAGGACAGGAATGTAGTGGAGTGGAGTGGAGTGGAGTGGATTAGAGTGGATTTGAGAGGAATGGAAAGGAGAGGAATAGAATGGAATGTAATGAAATGGTGTGGAGTGGACTGCAGTGTAGTGCAAAGCAGTAGAAAGAATGGAGTGGAGTGGAGAGGAGTGGAATGGAATGGCATGGAATTGAGTGGACTGGAGTGGAGTGGAATGGCAACGAAAGGAATGGATTGGATTTGATTGGACAGGAGTGGAGTGGAGTAGAATAGATTCGAGTGCAATGGAATGGAATGGAATGGAGTGGAATGGCATGGAATGGAATGGAATGGAATAGAATGGAATGGAATGGAATGACGTGGATTGGAGTGGATTGGAACAGAATGGAATCGAATGGAATAGAATGGAAGGGAATGGAATAGAATGGAACAGTGGAATGCAGTGCATTGAATTGCAATGGAATAGAAAGGAATGGAGTGGAAGGGATGGAGTAGAGTCGAATGGAGATGAATGGAATGGAATTGAGTGGAATTTAATGGAATGGAATGGAACAGAGTGGAGGGGAATGCAGTGTAGTGGAAATGGTGTAGAAGGGAATGGAGAGTGGAGTCGAGTGGAGTGGTGTGGAATGGAATGGAATGGATTGAGGTGGATTTGAGTGTAGTGGAGTGAAACGGAATGGAATGGAATGGAATGGAGTGGAAGGGAATACAATGGAACACAATGGAATGGAATGGAGTGAAATACAATGCAGTGCTGTGGAATGGAGTAGAAAGGAATGGAGTGGAGTGGATTGGAGTAGAGTGGAATGGAGTGGGATGGAATGGAATGGAAAGGATTTGAACGGAGGTGAGTGGAGTGGAGAGGATAGGGAAGGAATGGAATGGATTGGAGTGGAGTGGAGTGGATTACACTGGATTTGAGTGTAATGGAATGGATTAGAATGGAATGGAATGAATGTTGTGGATTGGAATGGAATGGAATGAATGTTGTGGATTGGAGTGCAGTGGAGTGCAGTGGAATTGAAAGGATTTGAACGGAGTTGAGTGGAGTGGAGAGGATAGGGAATGAATGGAATGGATTGGAGTGGAGTGGAGTGGATTACACTGGATTTGAGTGTAATGGAATGGATTAGAATGGAATGGAATGAATGCTGTGGATTGGAGTGCAGTGGAGAGGAGTGGAATGGAAAGGTAGGGAAAGGAATGGAATGGAATTCAGTGGACCAGAATGGATTGGAATAGAGTGGAATGGAGTGCAGTGCATTCTAGTGGAATGGACGAGAAAGGAAGGGAGTGGAGTAGGATGGAATGTCATGGATCAGACTGCAGTGGAGTGGAAGGGAATGGAATGAAATGGAATGGAATGGAGTGTAGAGGAATGCAGTGGAGTGGAAAAGGAGTAGAAAAGAATGGGGTATAGTGGAGTGGAGTATAATGGAATGGAATGGAATGGAATGGAATGGAATGGAATGGAATGGAATGGATTGGAGTGGAGTGGAAGAGGAAGGAATGGAATGGAGTGGAGTGGAGTGGTGTGGCATAGAGTTGATTCCAGTGCAGTGGAATGCAACGGAAAAAACAGAATGGAACGGAATTCATTGGATAGGAATGGAGTGGAGTGTAGTAGAATGTAATGGAATGGAAGGCAATGGAATAGAATGGAATGCAATGGAAAGGAATGGACTGGAATGGAAAGGAATGGAATGGAATGGAATGGAATGGAATGGAATGGAATGGAATGGAAAGGAATGGAGTGGAGTGCAGTGTATTGGAATGGAGTAGAAAGGAATTGAGTGGAGAGGAGTGGAATGGAAAGGCATGGAATGGAGTGGAATGGTGTGGAAGGGAAATGAATGGAATAGACTTGAATGGAGTGAAGAGGAGTTGCATGGGAATGAATGGAAATGAGTGGAATGGAGTAGAGTGGATGTGAGTGGAATGGAATGGAATTGAATGGAATGAATTCTATGGATTTGATTGGAGTCGAGTGGAGTGTAATGGAATGGAATGCAATGGAATACAACGAAACGCAATGGAATGGAAAAGAATGGAATTGCGTCGAGTGAAGTGCAGTGACGTGGAAAGGAGGTGAAAGGAATGGAGTGGAGTGGTGTGGAATGGAATGAAATGGAATGGAGTGGAGTGGAGTGGAATGGAAATGAATGGAATGGAGAGGACTTGATTGGAGTGGAATGGAGTGGATTAGAATTTATTCCAGTGGAATGGAATGGAATTGAATGGAGCGGAATAGAAAGGAGTAGAATGGAAGGGAATGCAGTGGGTTGGAATGGAGTGGAGTGGAATGGAATGCAATGGATTTGAAGGGAATGGAATGGAATGGAATGGAATGGAAAGGAATGGAATGGATTGTGATGGAATGGAGTGGAATGCAGTGCAGTGTAGTGGAATGGAGTAGAAAGGAATGGAGTGGAGTGGACTGCAGTGGGTTGGAGTGGAATGGAATGGAATGGAAAGGAATGGAATTGATTGGAATGGAGTGGAGTGCAATGGGAAGGAATGGAGTGCACTGGAGTGGAGTGGAGTGGAGTAAAGTGGATTTGAGTGGAATGGAATGGAACGGAATGGAATGGACAGAAAGCCATGCATCGGAATAGAGTGGAGTGGAGTGGAATGGAATGGAATGGAAGGGATTGGAATGGAATGGAATGCAATGGACCTGAATGGAATGGAAAGGAATTTAATGGAGTGGAGTGCAGTGCAGTGTAGTGGAATGGAGTAGAAAGTAATGGAGTAGAGTGTAGTGAGTGGAATGGAATGGATTGAAATGGAATCAAAAGGAATGGAGTGGAGTGTAATTGGAAGGAATGGAAGGGAGTGGAGTGGAGTGCCATGGAGTGGAATGGATTGGAACGGAATGGATGTGAATGCAATGCAATTCAATGGAGTCGAGAGGAATGCACTATATTTGAAATGCAGTAGAAAGAAATAGAGTGGAGTTGATTGAAGTGGAGTGAAGTGGAATGGAATGGAAAGGAAAGGAATGGAGTGCATTGGAGTGGAGTGGAATGGGAAGAAATGGAATGGAGTGGAGTGGAGTAGAGTGGATTAGAACGGAATTGAATGGAATTGAATAGAATGGAATGGAATGGAAAGAGTGGAATGCAGTGGATCAGATTTATTTGGAGTGGAGTGGAAGTGAATTGTAAGGAAGGGAATGGAATGAAATGGAATGCAGTTGAGTGGAATACAGTATAGTGGAATGGAGAAGAAAGAAATGTATTGGAGTGGAGTGGAGTGGAATGGATTGGAATGCAATCGATGGGAATGAATGGAGTGGAGATGAATGGAGTGGAATTTGCAGGAATGGAATGCAGTGGCATGGATTGGAGTGGAGTGCAGTAGAGTGGATTTGAGAGGAATGGAATGGAATGGAATGGAATGGAATGGAATGGAATGGAATGGATTGGAGTGGAGTGGAGTGGTATGGAATGGAACGGAATGGAAGGGAATGGAATTAAATCCAATGCAATGGAAAGGAATGCATTCGAATGGAGTGGAGATGAGGGGAATGGGAATGAATGGAAAGGAGTGTAGTGGAGTGGAGTATACTGAAGCAGAGTGGATTCGAGTGGAATGGAATGGAATGGAACGGAATGGAAAGGAATGGAATGGAATGGAATGGAATGGAATGGAATTCTGTGGACTGGAGTGGAGTGGAGTCGAATGTAATGTCTTGGAAGTCAATGGAATGGAATTGAATGCAATTCAACGGAATGGAATGGAATGGAATGGAATGGAATGGAATGGAATGGAGTGAAGAGGAGTGCAATGGAGTGGAATGGAGTAGAAAGGAATGGAGTTGAATGTAGTGGAATGGAATGGAATGGAATGGAATGGAGTGGAATGGAATGATATGCAGTGAAGACGAGTGCAGGGTAGTGGAATGGAGTAGAAAGACATGGAGTGGAGTGCAGTGGAGTGGCATGGAAAGGAACGGAATGGAGTGAAGTGGAGTGGAGTGTAATGGGAATGAACGGAATGCAGTGGACTAGACAGGAGTGGAGTGGAGTAGAGTGGATTCGAGTGCAATGGAATGGAATGGAATGGAGTGGAGTGGAGTGTGTTGGTGTGGAATGGAATGGAATGGAATGGAATGGAATGCAGGGGAGGGCAGTGGAATGGGAAGGAATGGAATGGAGTGGAGTGGATTGGAGTGGAGTGGAGTGGAGTTGAGTGTATTTGATTGGAATGGAATGGAATGGATTGGAGGGGAAAGGAAAGGAATGGAAGGGAGTGGAATGCAGTGGATTGGAGTGGAGAGGAGTGGAATTGAATTGAATGGGATGGGATGCAGTACATTGAAGTAGAGTGGAGTGGAATGGAATGGAATGGAATGCAATGGAAAAGAGGGTAATGGAGTGGAATGTAAGGGAATGGAATGGAAAGGAATGGAATGGAATGGAATGAAATGTAATGGAGTGCAGACGAAAGCCCTTTACAGGAATGGAGTAGAAAGGAAGGGTGTGGAATGGAGTGGAATAAATTGGAATGGAATGGAAAGGAATGGAGGGGTGTGGAGTGGAAAGGGAATGAATGGTATGCAGTGGAGTGGAGTGGAGTGGAATACAGTAAATTCGAATGGAATGGAACGGTACAGAATGGAATAGATAGGAATGGACTGTATTCCAGTGAAGTGGATAGAAGTGGAATGCAATGGAAAGGAATGGAATGGAATGGAATGCAGAGGAACAGAATGGAATGGAATGCAATTGAGTGGATTTCAGTGTAGTGGAAAGGAGTAGAAAGGAATGGAATGGTGTGGAGTCGATTGCAGTGGAGTGGAATGGAAGGCAGTGGCTTGGAGTGGAGTGGAGTGGAATGGAAAAGAACGGAAGGGAATTTAATGGAATGGAATGGAATGGAGTGGAATGGAATGGAATGGAATGCAGTGGAGTGGAGTGGAGTGGAGTGCAGTGTAATGGAATGGAGCAGAAAGGAATGGAATGGAGTGGAGTGGTGTGGAATGGAAAGAAATAGAAGGGAATGAAATGTGTTGGAGTGGAGTGGAGTTGAATGGGAAGGAATGGAATGAGGTGGATTGGATTGGAGTGGAGTTGAATAGAACGGAATAGAAGGGAGTGGAATGCTATGGAATGCAATGGAATGGAATGTAATGGAATGAAATGAAGTGGAATGCACTGCAGTGTAGTGGAATGGAGTAGAAAGGATTGGAGTGGAGTCGAGTGGAGTGGAATTTAGTGGAATGGAATGGAATGGAATGGAATGGAATTGAGTGGAGTCGAGTGGATTGGAATGGGAAGGAATGGAATGGAGCAGAGTGTAGTGGAGTGGATCAGAGTGGATTCAAATGGAATAGAAAGGAGTGGAATGGAAACAATGCTGTGGATTGGAGTGGAGTGGAAGGGACTGGAATGGAAGTGATGGAATGGATTGAAAGGAAATGCAATGGAATGGAATGGAGTGGAGTGCATTGTAGTGGAATGGAGCAGAAAGGAGTGGAGTGGAATGGAATCGATTGGAATGGAATGTACAGCAGTGGAGTGGAGTTGAATGGGACGGAATGGAGTAGAGTGGAGTGGAGTGGATTTTAGTAGAGTTGAGTGGTTGTGAGTGGAAAAGAATGGAATGGAAAGGAACGGAATGCAGTGGATTGGAGTGGAGCGGAGTGGAGTGGAATGGAACGGAATGCAATTGAATGGAATGGAAGGGAATGCAATAGAACAGAATGGAGTGGAGTGTAGAGGAGTGAAGTGTTTCAGAATGAACTGGAAAGGAACGAATTAGAGAGGAGTGGAGTGGAGTAGAATGGAATGCAATGGCATGGAAAGGAATGGAGTGGAGTGGAGAAGAATGGGAAGGAATGGAGTGCAGTGGAGTGGAGTAGAGTGGATTTGAGTGGAAAGGAATGGAAAGCAGTGAAGAGTGGAGTAGAGTGGAGTGGAATAGAATTGAATTTAAAGGAATGGAATGGAATGCAATGGAAGGGAATGTAATGTAATGGAGTGGAATGGAGTGCAGTGTAGGGGAATGGAGTAGAAAGGAATGCAGTGAAGTGGAGTGGGTTGGAGTGGAAAGGAACGGAATGTAATGGAAAGGATTGGAGTGGAGTGGAACGGGAAGGAATGGAATGCAGTGGAGTGGATAGGAGTGGAGTGAAGCAGAGTAGAGTGGATTCGAGTGGAATGGAGTGGAAAGAATTGGAGTGGCATGGAAAGGGTTGGAATGGAATGGAATGAAGTGGATTGGAGTGCAATGGAAGGAATAGAGTGGATTCGAGTGGAATGGAATGGAATGAATTGGAATGGAATGGAATGGAATGGAATGGAATGGAATGGAATGGAATGGAATGGAATGGAATGGAATGGGATGCAGTACTTTGCAGTGGAGTGGAGTGCAGTGTAATGTAATAGAAAGGAAGGGAGTGGAAAGGAATTGAATGGAATGGAACGGAACGGAATGGAATGGAGAGAATGGAACGCAGGGGATTTGAGTGGAGTGGAGTGGAATAGAATGTAATGGAAGGGAAAGGATTGGAATTGAATGGAAGACAATGGAACGGAATGGAATGGAATGGAGTGGAATGCAGTGCAGTGTAGTGGAATGGAGTACAAAGGATTGGAGTGGAGGGGAGTGCTGTGGAGGGGAATTGACTGGAATGGAATGGAATGGAAGGGAAGGTAATGGAGTGGGGCAGAGTGGAATGGGGAGGGAGGAATGGAGTGGAGTGGAGTGCAGTGGGTTAAAGTGGAATCAAGAGGAATGGAATTGAATGGAATGGAATGAATGTTGTGGCTTGGACTGGAGTGGAGTCGATCGGAATGGAATGGAATTGAAGGGAATGGAATGCAATGGAAAGGAATAGAATGGAATGGAATGGAATGGCAGGGAATGGAATGCAATGGAAAGAAATAGAATGGAATGGAATGGAGGGGAATGGAGTGGAATGGAATGGGGTGGAGTGAAGTGCAGTAGAGTGGAGTGTAATCGAGAAGAATTGAAAGGTTGAAATGGAATAGAATGGATTGGAGGGGAGTGGAGTGAAGTGGAGTGAAATAGAGTTGAATGGTATGGGATGGAATGGAATGGAGTGTAGTGCAGTGGAGTCGATTGGAGTGGAAAGCAGTGGAAAGGAGTGGAATGAAATGGGATGAAATGGAATGGACTGGAGTGGAGTGGAGTGGAATGGGGTGTAGGGTGGAGTGGAGTGGAGTGGAGAGTAGTGGAGTGGAGTGGAGTGGAATATAATTTAATGGAATGGAATGGAATAGAATGGTGAAATGCATTGTGAGCTGAGATGGTTCCAGTGCACTCCAATATGGATGACAGAATGTTATCATGCTGAAAGGAAGGAATGGAAGATATTGGAGTGTAATGGAATGCAAGGGAGTGGAGTGGAGTGGACTGCAGTGGGATGGAATGGGATGGAATGGAATGGAGTGGAGTGGAGTGGAGAGGAGTAGAGTGGAATGGAATGGAATAGAATGGGATTGAATGGAGTGTAGCGTAGTGGAGTGGAGTGGAGTGGACTGGAATGTAATGGATTTGAAGGGAATGAAATGGAATGGAATGCTATGGAATAGAATGAAATGGAACACAATGGGAAGGAATGGTGAAATGAAATGTGAGCTGAGATTGTTCCACTGCACTCCAGCCTGGGTGACAGAGTGAGATCCTCTCAAAACACACGAACGGAATGGGAATGGAAGAGAAAGAAATGGAATGAGGTGGAGCAGAGTGGAGTGGAGTGGAATGGAGTGGAATGGAATGGGACGGAATGTTATGGAATCGTGAAATGAAATGTGACCTGAGACTGTGCCACTGCACTCCAGCCTGGCTGAGAGAGTGAGATCCTGCCAAAAGAAAGGAATGTAACGGAATGGATTGGAGTGGAGTGCAATGGTGTGGAATGGAATGGAGTGGAGTTGAGTGGAGTAGAGTGGAATGGAGTGGAGTGGAGTGGAGTGGAGTGGAGTGGAATGGAGTGTGGAGAAGTGAAGTGGATTGGAATAGAATGGGATGGAATGGAATGGAATTTTGAAATCACACATCAGCTGAGATTAAGGCACTACACTCTATGCTGGGTGACAGAGTGAGACCCCGTTGAGTGAAACGAATGGAATGGAATGGAGTGGAAAGGGATCGAATGGAATGAAATGTAGTGGAGAGGAGTGGAGAGGTTTGAAGTGGAGTGGAGTGGAATGCAGATGGAATGTGATGGAATTGAATGGATTGGTGTGGAGTAGAGTGGAGTTGAAGGGAGTGGAATGGAATGTAAAGAAATATAATGGAGAGGAGTGCAGTGGAATTGAGATGAGTGGAGTGGAGTGGAGGGCACTAGAATGGAATTGGATGGTAAGGAATGGAGTAGAGTGGATTAGACTGCAGTGGAGTGGAATGGAGTGTAATAGAATAGGATGGGATGGAATGGAGTGGAGTGGAGTGGAGAGGAGTCGAGTGCAGTGGAGTGCAGAGTAGTGGAATGGAGTGGAGTAGAATGGGATGGAATGGAAGGGGGGGAATGGAGTGCAGTGAACTGGAGTGGAATCGACGGGAATGGAATGGAATGGAATGGAGAGGAATGGACCGCAGTCCAGTGAGTGGAGTGCAGTGGCATCGCTTGGTTTGGAATGAAATTGAATGGAATGTAGTGGATTGGAGTTGAGTGGAGCAGAGTGGAATGGAATGGGATGGAATGGAATGGAAAGCAATGGAATGGAATGGAATGGAATGGAATGGAATGGAATGGAATGGAATGGAATGGAATGGAATGGAATGGTGAATGGAATGGAATGGTGAATGGAATAGAATGGAATGGAATGGAAGGGTGAAATGAAATGTGGGCTGAGATTGTACAACTGCATTCCAGCCTGGGTGACAGAGTGAGATCCTGTCAAAAGAAAAGAAGGAAATGGAAAGGAGTGGAATGGAATGGAATCAAATAGAAACGAATGGAATGGAATGGAATGGAATGGAATGGAATGGAATGGAGTGGAGTGGAGTGGGATGGCATGGAAAGGAAAGGGATGGAATTGAGTGGAAAGGAGTGGAATGGAATGGGATGGATTGCACAGTAATGAAGTGGAGTGCAGTGGAGTGGAGTGGAAAGGAATGGGATGGAATGAAATGCCATGGAGTGGAGTGTAGCACAGTGCATTGGTATGGAATGGAGTGGAATGGAATGGAGTGGAGTGGAGAGGAGTGGAGCGGAATGGAATGGAATGGTATGGATTTGTGTGGAGCATAGTGGAGTAGAGTGGAATGGAGAGGAAAGTAATGGAGAGGAGTGGTGCTGAGTAGAGTGGAGTGGAATGGAATGGAATCATATGGAGAGGAGTGGAGTGTAATGAAGTGGAGTGAAGTGGAATGTAATGGAATGGAATGGGATGGAATGTAATGGAATGGAGTGGAGTGCAGTTCAGTGGAGTTGAGAGGAAAGGAGTAGAATGGAAAGTGATGAAATGGAATAGAATGGATTGGAGGGGAGTGGAGTGGAGTCCAATAGAGTGGAATAGAAAGGGATGGAATGGAATGGAGTGTAGTTGAGTGGAGTTGACTGTAGTGGAATGGAGTGGAAAGGAGTGAAATGGAATGGGATGGAATGGAGGAAAATGGAATGGGATGGAATGGAGTGGACTGGAGTGGAGTGGAGTGGAGTGGAATCGAATGGATTACAGTTTAGTGGAGTGGAGTGGAGTGGAGTGGAGTGGAATGAATGGAATGGAATGGAATGGAACGGTGAAATGAAATGTGAGCTGAGATTGTGCCACTGCACTCCAGCCTGGCTGAGAGAATGAGATCCTGAAGAAAGAAAGGAAAGTAATGGAGTGTATTGTAGTGGAGAGGAATGGAATTGGATGGAATGTAGTGGAGTGGAGTGGAGTGGAGTGGAGTGGAATGGAATGGAATGGAATGGAATGGAATAGAGAGTAGTGGTTTGGAATGGAGTGGACTGGAGTGGAATGGATTGGAAGGGATTGGAATGGAATGGAGTGGAGTGCAGTGGAGTGGAGTGGAGTGGAAAGGGATGGAATGGAATGGAATGGAGTGGAGTGGAGTGCAGTAGGGCAGAGTGGATTGGAGTGAAATGGAATGGAATGGAACAGAATGAAATGCAAGGGAATGGAATGAAATACAATGCATTGGAATTGAATGGTGAAATGAAATGTGAGCTGAGATTGTGCCACAGCACTCCAGCCTCAGTAACAGTCAAATATTGTCAAAACAAACGAATTGATTGGAATGCAATTGAATGGAATGGAGTGGAATGCAGTGGAATGGAATGGAGTGGAGTGGAGTATAATGGAGTGGAGAGGAGTGGGTTGGAATGCAATGATGGAAATGGAAAGAAATGGTGAAATGAAATGTGAGCAGTGATTCTGCCACTGCACTATAGCCTGGGTGACAGAGTGAGGGCATGATGAAAGGAAGGAATAGAAGTGAATGCTGTGGAATAGAATGGGCTGGAATAGAGTGGAACGGAGAGGAGAGGAGTGGAATGTAGTGTAGTGGAGTAGGGTGGAATGAAGAGGAGATCAAATGGAATTGAGTGGAGTGGATTGCAGTGGAGTGGAGAGGAATGGAATGGAATGGAAAGCAATGGAATGCAATGGAATGGAATGCATTGGAATGGAATGGGATGGAATGGAATGGAATGGAGGGGAGTGGTGTGGAGTCGAGTGGATTTGAGTGGAATACAGTGGAATGCAATGTGTTAGAATGGAATGGACTGGAATGGAGTGGAGGGGAGTGGATGGAGTGGAATGCATTGGAATGGAATGGAGTGCAGTGAAGAGGAGTGGAGTGGAGTAGAGTGAAATAGAATGAAATGGAATGGAATGGATTATAATGGAATGGAATTGAATGGAATGGTGAAATGAATTGTGCGCAGAAATTGTGCCACTGCACTTCAGCCTGCCTGATAGAGTGAGATGCTTTCGAAAGAAAGGAATGGAATAGAATGGAGAAGAATAGAAAGGAATGGAATGGTATGGAAAGGAATGGAATGGAATGGAATGGAATGGAATGGAATGGAATGGAATGGAATGGAATGGAATGGAATGGAATGGAATAGAGTAGAGTAGAGTGGATTGGTTTGCAGTGGAGTGGAGTAGAGTGGAGTCGAATGGGATTGCATGGAATGTAATGGAGTGGAGTGGAGTTGAATGCAGTGGAATGGAATGGGGTGGAATGGAATGCATTGAAATGGAGTGGACTGCAGTGAGCTGGAGTGGACTGCAGTGGAGTGGAATGGAGTAGAATGGAATGGGCTGGATTGGAGAGGAGTGGAGTGGGTTGGACTGGAGTGGAACGGAATGGAATGGAATGTAGTGTAATGGAGTGGACTGGAGTGCAGTGCTGTTGAGAGGAGTGAAGTGGAGTGCATTGCAATGGAGTACGCAAGAATGGAATGCAATGGTGTGCAGTGGACTGTAATGTATTCTCATAGAATGGAATGGAGTGGAAAGGAATAAGGTGGACTGGGTGGGATGGAGTGGAATGGAGTGGAATGCAATGGAGAGGAGTGCAGTGGAATTGAGTGGAGTGGAGTTGAATGGAATGCAATGGAATGCAATGAAGTGGAGTGGAATGGAACGGTGAAATGAAATGTTTGCTGATATGTTTCCAATGCACTCCAGCATGGGATACAGAGTGAGATCCTCTCAAAGGAAAGGAATGGAATGGAATGGAGTGTAATAGAATGGAATGGAGTGGAGAGGACGGGAGAGGAGTGGAGTGGAGTGTAATGGAATGGGATGGATTGGGATGGAGTGGGGCAGTGTCAACACGAGTGGGATGGACTGGAAAGGAATGGAGTGGAATGGAGTGTAGTAGAGTGGACTGGAGTGGAAAGAAGTGGAGTGGAATGAAGTGGAGAGCAATGGAATGGAATGGAATGGAGAACAGTGGTGTTGAGTAGAGTGGAATGGGGTGGAAGAAATTGGTGTACAGTGGAGTGGAGTGGAGTGCAATGGAAAGGAATGGGATGGAATGGTATGGAATGGAATGGAATGGAAGGGAAGGGAAGGGAAGGGAAGGGAATGGAATGGAATGGAATGGAATGGAAAGGAATGGAGTGGAGTGGAGTGGAGTGGAATGGAGTGGAATTCAATGAGATGGAATGGAATGGAGAGGAGTGGAGTTGAGGGGAGTGGAACGGCGTGGAAAAAAATGGAGTGGAGTGGAGTGGAATGGAGTGGAGTGCAATGGAATGGAATGGAGTGGTGAAATGAAATGGGAACTCACATTGTGCCACTACACTCCAGCCTTGGAGACAGAGGGTGATACTGTCTCAAGAAAGGAATTGAATTGAATGGAGTGGAATGGAATGGAAAGGAATGGAATGGAAGTGAGTGGAGTGGAGGGGAATCCAGCGGAGAGGACTGGAGTGGATTTTAATGGAGTGGAACGTTATGGGATTGTATGGAATGGAGAGGAGTGGTGCGGAGTTATGTGGAGTGGAGTGGAGTGGACTAGAGTGGAGTGGAATGGAGTGAAATGGATTGGGATGGAATGTAATGAAGTCAAATGGAGAGGAGTGTTGTGGAGTGGAGTGGAGTGGTGTGGAATGGAATGGAGTGTAGTGGTGTTTCATGGAGTAGAGTGCAGTGGAGTTTAGTGAAAAGGAATGGAATGGAATGGAATGGAATGGAATGGAATGGAATGGAATGGAATTGAATGGAGAAAATAAATGTGAGCTGAGATTGAGACACTACACTCCAGCCTGGCTGACAGAATGAGATCCTGTCAAATAAAGGAATGGCATAATGGAATGGAATAGAATGGAGTGCAGTGGAGTGGAATGGAATGGAATGGAATGGAATGGATTGTAGTGGAGTGGAATGGAATGGAATGGATTGTATTGGAGTGGACTGGAATGGAGTGGAGTTGAATAGAGTGGAATGGAATGGGATGGAATGGAATTTAATGGAGTGGAGTGGAGTCTAGTGAAGATGACTGGAGTTGAATGGAATGGAAAGGAATGGAATGGAATGGAATAGAATGGACTGGAGTGGAGTGGAGTGGGGTGGAGGGGAGTAGAGAGAAGAGAAGTGGACTAGAATGGAGTAGAATGGCATCAGATGGAATGGAATGGAGTGGAGTGGACTGCAGTGGAATGTAGTGGAATGGAGAGGACTGGAATGGAATGCAATGGGATGGAATGTAACAGAGTGTAAGGGAGTGGAGTGGAGAGGAGTGGAATGGAGTGGAATACAATGGAGTAGAGTGGAGTGGAGTGGAGATGAATGGAATGGAATGGGATGGAATGGAATGGAGTGGAGGGGAGTGGAATGGGGTGGATTGGAGAAGAGAGGATAGGAGTGGACTGGAATGGAGTGGAATGGAATGGGATGGAACAGAATGGAGTGGAGTGGATTGGATTGGATTGGAGTGGAATGAAGTGGAATGGATTGGAATGTAGTGGAATGGAGAGGACTCGAGTTGAGTGGAATAGAACAGAAAGGAGTGGAATGGAATGGAACTGAAAGGAATGGAATGGAAAGGTGAAATGAAATATGAGCTGACATTGTGTCACTGCCCTCCAGCGTTGCTGACAGAGTTAGTTTCCATCGAAAGAAAGAATGGATTGGAATGGAGTGGAATGTGATGGAATGGATGGAATGCAGTTGAGTGGAGTGGACTGGACAGGAAAGGAGTGAGTGGAGTGGAATGGAGTCTAATGTTGTTAAATGGAATGGGAAGGAATGGAATGGATTGGCATGGATTGGAATGGAATGGAATGGAGTTCAGTGGAGTGGAGTGTTGTGGATTGGAGGGACTGCAGTGGAATGGAATCGGATGGAATGGGATGAAATGGAATGGAATGGAATGGAATGGATTGGAGTGGAGTGGAGTGGAGGGTATTGGACTGGAGTGGAGTAGAGTGGAATGGAGTGGAATGGAATGCAATGGTGGGCAGTGGGGTGGAGTGGAGTTGAATGGAGTGGAATGGAAGGGAGTGGAGTGGAGTAGAGTGGAGAGGATTGGAGTAGAGTGGAGTGGAGTGGAGTGGATTGAAGTGGAATGGAATGAAATAGAAGAGAATGAAATGGAAAGAAATGGTGAAATGAATCGTATGCAGAGATTGTGCCACTTCACTGAAGCCTGGGTGACAGAGAGGGATCCTGTCAAAAGAAATGAATGGAATGTAATGGAGTCAAATGGAATGGAATGGAATGGAACGGAATGGAGTGGAGTGGATTAGAAAGGAGTGGAATGGAGTGGAATGTAATAGGAGTTCAATGGAATGGAGTGGAGTGGATTGGAGTGGACAGGAATGGAGAGGACTTGAAATGTAATGTAATGGAATGGGATGGAATGGAGTGGAGTGGAGTGGAGTTGAGTGGAGTGGAGTGAGTGAAGTGGTATGAGATGGAATGGAGTAGATTGAAGTGGATTGGACTGGAATGGATAGGAGTGAAGCGAAGTGGGGTCTAGTGTAGTGGAGTGGCGTGGAGTGGAGTGGAATGGAATGGAATGCGATGGGTTGAAATGGGATGGACTGCACTGGAGTGGAGTGGAATGGAGTGTATTGGAATGGACTGGATTGGAATGGAATTAAATGGAATGAAGTGGAATGGAGTGGAGTGGAGTGAACTAGAGTGGAGTGGAGTGAACTAGAGTGTAATGGAATTTAGAGGAATGGAAGGGAATGGGATGCAGTGGAGTGGAGTGGAGTGAAGTGGAATGGAGTGGAATGGAATGTAGAGGAGTGGAGTGAAGTGGAGTGGAGGGAAATCGAAAGTAATGGAATGAAATGGAATGGAATGTAACTGTGAAATGAAATGTGAGCTGAAATTGTGCCACTCCACTTCAGGCTTGGTGACAGAGAGGAATCCTGTTGAAAGAAAAGAATGGAAAGTAATGGAGAGGAATGGAATATAATGTAATGGAGTGGAGTGGAGTGGAGTGTAATGGAGTTGAATGGAATGGGAGGGAACGGAATGGAGTGGAGTGGAGTGGAGTGAAGTAGAGTGGATTGGAATAGAGTGGAATGGAATAGAATGGAATGGAAAGAAGTGGTGTGGAGTGGAGTTGACTGCGGAGGAATGGAGTGGAATGGAAAAGAGTGGAGTGGTGTTCAGTGGAGTGGAGTGGAATGGAATGGAGTGGAGTGGAGTGGAGTGGAATGGGGTGGGGTGGGGTCCAAAAGTTTGAAATGGAATGGAATGAAGAGGAGTGTAGTGGAGTGGAATGGAGTGGAATGCAATACGATGGAATGGAATGGAGTGGAGTGGAGTGGTGTAGAATACAGTGCAGTGGACGGGAGTGAAGTGGAATTGAGTGGGGTAGAATTGAGTTTAATGGAGTGGAACAGAATGCAAGGGTATGTGATGGAGTCTAGTGGATTGGAGTGGAATGGAATGGAGTAGAATGGAATGGAATAATGGAATGGATTAGAATGGATTGGAATGGAATGGAATGGAATGGAATGGAATGGAATGGAATGGAATAGAATGGCATGGTGAAATGAAAGGTGAGCTGAGATTGTGCCAATGCACTCCAGCCTGGATGACAGAGAGAGATTCTGTTGAAAGAAAGGAATGGAATGCAATGGAGTGGAATGCAGTGGAATGGAATACAATCGAATGGAATGGAATGGAACGGAACAGAAAGGAATGGAATAGAATGGAATGGAATACAAAAGAATCGAATGGTCAAATGAAATGTGAGCTGAGATTGTGCCACTGCACTGTGGCTAGGGTGACAGAGTGAGATCCTGATGAAAGAAAGGAATGTAATAGAATGGAGTGGAATGGAAAGGAATGGAATGTAGTGTAGTGGAGTGAAGTGTAATGGGATGGGATGGAATGGACTGGAATGGAGTGGAATGGAGTTGAGTGGAGTGGAATGGAATGGAAAGGAATGGAAAGGACTGTAGGGTAGTGGAGTGGAGTGTATTGGAGTAGAATGGAATGGAATTGAAGGGAATGGAATGGAATGGAATGGAATGGAATGGAATGGAAAAGAATGGAATGGAATGCAATGGAATGGAACGGTGAAATGAAATGTGAGCTGAGATTGTGCCACTGCATTCCAGCCTGGGTGACAGAGTGAGATCCTGTTGAAAGAAATGAATGGGATGGAATGGAATGAAGGGGACTGGAGTGGAGAGGATTGCAGTGCAGTGGAGTTGAGTGGAATGGAGTGGAAGGGAATGCGATGGAAAAGAATGGAGAGGAGTGGATTTGAGTCGGGTGGAGAAGAGTGGAATAGAGTGGCATGGAATAAATGGGAGTTTAGTGGAGTGCAGTAGAGAGGAGTAGAGTCGAGTGCAATGGAGTGGCAAGCACTAGAGTGGAGTAGAATATAACGGAATGGAATGGAATGGTGAAATGAAATGTGACCTGATATTCTACTACAGCATTATAGCCTAGGTGACAGAGTGAGATCCTGTAGAAACAAAGGAATGGATTGGTATGGAGAGGTATGGAATGGAATGCAATGTAATGGAATGGAATGGAATGGAAATGAATGGAGTGGAGTGGAGTGGAATTGAATGGACTGGAGTGGAATGGAGTGGATTGGAGTGGAGTGGAATGGAATGGAATGCAGTGGAATTGAATGGAATGGAATGGAATGCAATGGTATAGAATGGAATGCAGAAATGAAATGTGAGCTGAGATTGTGCCACTGCCCTTCAGCATGGGTGACAGAGTCGGATCCGAAGAAAAGAAACGAATGGAATGGAATGGACAGGAATAGAATTGAATGGAATGGAGTGGAGAGGACTGAAGTGGAGTGGAGTGGAAAGGAGTGCAATGCAGTGGAATGGAATCAGATGGAATGGAATGGAATGGAACGGAGTGGAGTGGAGTGGAATGCAGTGGAATGGAATTGAGAGGACTAGAGTGGAGTGGATTGAAGAGAAGTGGATTGGAATGGAATGGAGTGGATTGGAGAAGAGTGGGGTGGAGTGGCATGGAATGGAGATAAATGGGATGGGAAGGAATGGAATGGAGTGGTGTGGACTTGAGTCCAGTGGAGTCAAGTGGAGTGGAATGAATGAAATGCAATGGGAGAGAATGGGTTGAGTTGAGTGGAGTGGGTGGGCATTGACTGGAATGCAATGGAACGGAATGGAATGGATTGAAATGGAGTGGAGTGGCGATGATTGGAGTGGAGTGGAATGGACTGGGTTGGATTAGAATGGAGAGGAATGGAGTGGAAGGGAGTGTAGTGGACTGGAAAAAACAGGAATGGATGGGAATGGAATGGTATGGAATGGAATGGAGTGAAGTTTGGTGGAATGTAGTGGAATGGAGTAAAATTGAATGGAGTGGAGTGGAGTGGATTGAAGCAGAATTGAGTGGAATGGGATGGAATGAAATGGAATGGAATGGAATGGAATGGAATGGAATGGAATGGAATGGAATGGAATAGTGAAACGAAATGTGGACTGAGATTTTGCAACTGCACTCCAGCCTGGGTGACAAAGTGAGATACTGTTGAAAGAATGGAATGGAATGGAATGGAATGGAATGGAATGGAATGGAATGGAATGGAATGACGTGGAGTAGAGTGAATTGGCATGGAATGGAAAAGGATGGATTGGGATGGAGAGGAGTGGAGTGGAGAGGAGTGGAATGGAATGGGATGGAAAGGACTATAGTGAAGTGGAGTGCAGTGGAGTGGAGTGGAGTGGAAAAGAATGGGATGGAAAGGGATGGAGTGGAGTGGAGAGGAGTGGAGTGCAATGGAATGCAGTGTAGTGGAATGGAGTGTAGTGGATTGGAGTGGAATGGAATGGAATGGTATGGATTGGAGTGGAGCGGAGTAGTGTAGTGTGGAATGGAGTGGAAAGGAATGGATATAGGCGTAGTTGAGTAGAGTGGAGTGGAATGGAATGGAATGGTATGGAGTGGAGTTCAGTGTCGTAGAGTGGAGGGGAATGGAGTGGAATGGAATGGAATGGAATGGAGTGGAGTGCAGTGCAGTAGAGTGGAGTGGAGTGGAATTGAGAAGAAAGGAAAGCGATGAAATGGAATAGAATTGATTGGAGGGTAGTGGAGTGAAGTGGAGTGCAATAGAGTGGAATGGAATGGGATGGAGTGTAGTGCAGTGGAGTCGATTGGAGTGGAAAGCAGTGTAATAAAGTGGAATGAAATGGGATGAAATGGAATGGACTGGAGTGGAGTGGAGTGGAATGGAGGGGAGTAGGGTGCAGTGGAGTGGAGAGCAGTGGAGTAGAGTGGAGTGGAATATAATTTAATGGAATGGAATGGTGAAATGAAATGTGAGCTGAGATTGTGCCACTGCACTCCAACATCGGTGACAGAATGAGATCATGCCGAAAGAAAGGAATGGAAGAGATTAGAGTGTAATGGAATGGAAGGGAGTGGAGTGGAGTGGACGGCAGAGGGATGGAATGGGATGGAATGGAAGGGAGTGGAGTGGAGTGGACGGCAGAGGGATGGAATGGGATGGAATGGAATGGAATGGAGTGGAGTGGAGTGGAGAGGAGTGGAGTGGAACGGAATCGAATAGAATGGGATTGAATGGAATGTAGCGTAGTGGAGTGGAGTGGACTGGAATGTAATGGATTTGAAGGGAATGAAATGGAATGGAATGCTATGGAATAGAATGGAATGGAATGCAATGGAAAGGAATGGTGAAATGAAATGTGAGCTGAGATTGTGTCACTGCACTCCAGCAGGGGTGAAAGAGTGAGATCCTCTCAAAAGACATGAACGGAATGGAATGGAGTGGAATAGAATAGAAAGAAACGGAATGAGGTGGAGCGGAGTGGACAGGAGTGGAGTGTAATGGAGTGGAATCGAATGGGATGGAATGGAATGGAATCGTGAAATGAAATGTGACCTGAGATTGTGCCACTGCACTCCGCCTGGCTGACAGAGTGAGATCCCACCAAAAGAAAGGAATGCGACGGAATGGATTGGCGTGGAGTGCAATGGTGTGGAAAGGAATGGAGTGGAGTGGAGTGGAGTAGAGTGGAGTGGAGTGCAGTGGAGTGGAGTGGAGTGGAGTGGAATGGAGTGCGGAGAAGTGGAGTGGATTGGAATGGAATGGGATGGAATGGAATGGAATTGTGAAATGAAATGTCAGCTGAGATTAAGGCACTACACTGTATGATGGGTGACAGAGTGAGACCCTGTTGAATGAAAGGAATGGAATGGAATGGAGTGGAAAGGAATCGAATGGAATGAAATGTAGTGGAGAGGACTGGAGAGGTTTAGAGTGGAGTGGACTGGAATATAGAGCAATGGAATGTGAAGGAATTGAATGTATTGGCGTGGAATAGAGTGGAGTTGAAGGGAGTGGAATGGAATGTAAAGAAATATAATGGAGGGGAGTGGAGTGGTACTGAGATGAGTGGAGTGGAGTGGAGTGGAACGGGATGGAATGGAATGGAGTAGAGAGGATTGGACTGCAGTGGAGTGGAATGGAGTGTAATAGAAAAGAATGGAATGGAATGGAGTGGAGTGGAGTGGAGTTGAGTGGCGTGGAGTGTAGAGTAGTGGAAAGGAGTGGAGTGGAATGGGATGGAATAGAATGGGGAGGAATGGAGTGGAGTGGACTGGAGTGGAATGGAGGGGAATGGAATAGAATGGAGTGCAGTGGACTGGAGTGGAATGGAGGGGAATGGAATAGAATGGAATGGAGTGGAATGGAGCGCAGTCCAGTGCAGTCGAATGGAGTGTCATCGCATGGTTTGGAATGGAAATGAATGGAACGTAGTGGATTGGAGTTGAGTAGAGTGGAGTGGAATGGAATGGGATGGAATGGAATGGAATGGAATGGAATGGAATGGAATGGAATGGAATGGAAAGGAATGGAATGGAATGGAATGGAAAGGAATGGAATGGAATGGAATGGAATGGAATGGAATGGAATGGAATGGAATGGAATGGAATGGAATGGAATTGTGAAATGAAATGTCAGCTGAGATTAAGGCACTGCACTGTATGATGGGTGACAGAGTGAGACCCTGTTGAAAGAAAGGAATGGAATGGAATAGAGTGGAAAGGAATCGAATGGAATGAAATGTAGTGGAGAGGACTGGAGAGGTTTAGAGTGGAGTGGACTGGAATGTAGAGCAATGGAATGTGAAGGAATTGAATGGATTGGTGTGGAATAGAGTGGAGTTGAAGGGAGTGGAATGGAATGTAAAGAAATAGAATGGAGGGGAGTGGAGTGGTATTGAGATGAGTGGAGTGGAGTGGAGTGGAGTGGAGTGGAACGGGATGGAATGGAATTGAGTAGAGAGGATTGGACTGCAGTGGAGTGGAATGGAGTGTAATAGAAAAGGATGGAATGTAATGGAGTTGAGTGGAGTGGAGTTGAGTGGCGTGGAGTGTAGAGTAGTGGAATGGAGTGGAGTGGAATGGGATGGAATGGAATGGGGAGGAATGGAGTGGAGTGGACTGGAGTGGAATGGAGGGGAATGGAATAGAATGGAGTGTAGTGGACTGGAGTGGAATGGAGGGGAATGGAATAGAATGGAGTGTAGTGGACTGGAGTGGAATGGAGGGGAATGGAATAGAATGGAATGGAGTGGAATGGAGCATAGTCCAGTGGAGTGGAGTGGAGTGGAGTGTCATCGCGTGGTTTGGAATGGAAATGAATGGAACGTAGTGGATTGGAGTTGAGTAGAGTGGAGAGGAATGGAATGGGATGGAATGGAATGGAAAGGAATGGAATGGAAAGGAATGGAATGGAATGGAATGGAATGGAATGGAATGGAATGGAATGGAATGGAATGGAATGGAATGGTGAATGGAATGGAATGGTGAATGAAACAGAATGGAATGGAATGGAATGGTGAAATGAAATGTGGGCTGAGATTGTACAACTGCATTCCAGCCTGGGTGACACAGTGAGATCCTGTCGAAGGAAAGGAAGGAAATGGAATGGAGTGGAACGGAATGGAATAAAATGGAAACGATTGGAATGGAATAGAATGGAATGGAATGGAATGGAATGGAATGGAATGGAATGGAATGGAATGGAATGGTGAATGGAATGGAATGGTGAATGAAACAGAATGGAATGGAATGGACTGGTGAAATGAAATGTGGGCTGAGATTGTACAACTGCATTCCAGCCTGGGGGACACAGTGAGATCCTGTCGAAGGAAAGGAAGGAAATGGAATGGAGTGGAACGGAATGGAATAAAATGGAAACGATTGGAATGGAATGTAATGGATTGGAGTGGAGTGAAATGGCATGGAATGGAAAGGGATGGAATTGAGTGGAAAGAAGTGGAGTGGAATGGAATGGATTGCACTGTAATGAAGTGGAGTGCAGTGGAGTGGAATGGAAAGGAATGAGAGGGAATGAAACGCTATGGAGTGGAGTGGAGTGGAGTGGAATGGAATGGAGTGGAATGGAGTGGAATGGAATGGAGTGGAGTGGAGGGGAGTGGAGTGGAATGGAATGGAATGGTATGGATTGGTGTGGAGCATAGTGTAATAGAGTGGAATGGAGTGGGAACTAATGGAGAGGAGTGGTGCTGAGTAGAGTAGAGTGGAAAGGAATGGAATCGTATGGAGAGGAGTGGAGTGTAATGAAGTGGAGTGAAGTGGAATGGAATGGAATGGAATGGGATGGAATGGAGTGGAGTGCAGTGAGTGGAGTGGAGTGGAATGGAGTAGAATGCAAAGTGGTGAAATGGAATAGAATGGATTGGAGGGGAGTGGAGTGTAGTCCAATGGAGTGGAATGGAATGGGATGGAATGGAATGGAGTGTAGTGGAGTGGAGTCGATTGTAGTGGAATGGAGTGAAATGGAATGGGATGGAATGGAGGGAAATGGAATGGGATGGAATGGAACTGACTGGAGTGGAGTGGAGTGGAGTAGAATGGAATGGAGTGGAGTGGAGTGGAATGAATGGAATGGAGTGGAATGGAATGGAACGGTGAAATGAAATGTGAGCTCTGATTGTGCCACTGCACTCCTGCCGGGCTGACTGAATGAGATCTTGAAGAAAGAAAGGAATGTAATGGAGTGGTTTGGAGTGGAGAAGAATAGAATTGGATGGATCATAGTGGAGTGGAGTGGAGTGGAATGGAGTGGAGTGGAATGGAGTGGAGTGGAGTGGAATGGAATGGAATAGAGATTAGTGGTTTGGAATGGAGTGGACTGGAGTGGAATGGAGTGGAATGGAATGGAATGGAATGGAGTGGAGTGGAGTGGAGTGGACTGGAAAGGGATGGAATGGAATGGAGTGGAGTGAAGTGGAGTGGAGTAGTGTAGAGGGGATTGGAGAGAAATGGAATGGAATGGAATGGAATGGAATGGAATGGAATGGAATGGAATGAAATGCAAGGGAATGGAATGGAATGCAATGCAGTGGAATGCAATGGAATGGAATGGAATGCAATGCAATGGAATGGAATGGAATGCAATGGAATGGAATGGAATGTTGAAATGAAATGTGAGCTGAGATTGTGCAACAGCACTCCAGCCTCGGTGACAGTGAAATATTGTCAAAAGAAACGAATTGAATAGAATCCAATTGAATGGAGTGGAGTGGAATGCAGCGGAGTGGAATAGAGTGGAGTGGAGTATAATGGAGTCGAGAGGAGTGGGTTGGAATGCAATGAAGGAAACAGAAAGAAATGGTGAAATGAAATGTAAGCTATGATTTTGCCACTGGACTATAGCCTGGGTGACAGAGTGAGATCATGACGAAAGGAAGGAATAGAATTGAATGAAGTGGAATGGAATGGGCAGTAATAGAGTGGAGTGGAGTGGAGAGGAGTGGAGTGGAATGTAGTGTAATGGATTAGGTTGGAATGGAGAGGAAAGGAAAGGGATGAAATGGAATTGAGTGGAGTGGAGTGCAGTGGAATGGAGAGGAACGGAATGGAATGGAAAGCAATGGAATGGAATTGAATGGAATGGAATGGAATGGAATGGAATGGAATGGAATGCATTGGAATGGAATGGAATGGGATGGAATGAAATTGAATGGAGTGGAGTGGAGTGGAGGGGAGTCGAGTGGATTTGAATGGAATAGAATGGAATGTGATGTGTTGGAATGGAATGGACTGGAATGGAGTGGAGAGGAGTGGATAAAGTGGAATGCATTGGAATGGAATGGAGTGGAGTGGGAAGAAGTGGAGTGGAGTAGAGTGGAGTGAAATGGAATGAAATGGAATGGAATGGATCATAATGCAATGGAATTGAACGGAATGGTGAAATGAACTGTGAGCAGAGATTATGCCACTGCACTTCAGCCTGCATGATAGAGTGAGATCCTGTCGAAAGAAAGGAATGGAACAGAATGGAGAGGAATAGAAAGGAATGGAACGGAATGGAATGGAATGGAATGGAGTAGGGTAGAGTGGAGTGGAATGGGATGAGATGGAATGTAATGGAGTGAAGTGGAGTGGAGTGGAATGGAATGGGGTGGAATGGAATGCAATGAAATGGAGTGGACGGCAGTGAGGTGGAGTGGACTGCAGTGGAGTGGAATTGACTAGGATGGAATGGGCAAGATTGGAGTGGAGTGGAGTGGGTTGGACTGGAGTGGAATGGAATGGAATGGAATGGAATGTAGTGTAATGGAGTGGATTAGAGTTGAGTGTTGTTGAGTGGAGTGGAGTGGAGTGCATTGGAATGGAGTACAAAAGAATGGAATTCAATGGAGTGGAGTGAAGTGTAAATGATTCACATGGAATGGCATGGAGTGGAAAGGAATGGAGTGGAGTGGGTGGAATGGAGTGGAATGGAGTGGAATGCAATGGAGAGGAGTTCAGTGGAATGGAGTGGAGTGGAGTCGAGTGGAGTAGAGTTGAATGGAATGACATGGAAAGGAAGGAAGTGGAGTGGAATGGAATGGTGAAATGAAATGTGAGCTGAGTTGTTTCCAATGCACTCCAGCATGGGACACAGAGTGAGATCCTCTCAAAAGAAAGGAATGGAATGGAATGGAGTGTATGGAATGGAATGGAGTGGAGTAGAGTCGATTGAATGGGAGGGGAGTGGAGTGGAGTGTAATGGAATGGGATGGATTGGGACGGAGTGGGGCAGAGTGAACAGGAGTGGAATGGAGTGGAAATGAATGGAGTGGAATGGAGTAGAGTAGAGTGGACTGGAGTGGAAAGGAGTGGTGTGGAATGGAGTATAGTGCAACAGAATGGAATGGAGAGGAGTGGTGTCGAGTGGAGTGGATTGGGGTGGAAAAAATGGTGTGCAGTGGAGTGGAGTGCAATGGAATGGAATGGGGTGGAATGGAATGGAATGGAATTGAATGGTGAAAATAAATTTGAGCTGAGATTGAGCCAGTGCACTCCAGCCTGGCTGAGAGAATGAGATCCTGTCGAATAAAGGAATGGCATCTAATGGAATGGAATGGAATGGAATGGAATGGAATGGAATGGAATGGAATGGAATGGAATGGAGTGGAGTGGAGTGGAGTGGAATGGAATGGAATGGAATGGAGTGGAGAGGATTTGAGTTTATTGGAGTGTAGTGGAGTGGAATGGAATGGACTGGAGTGGGATGGAATGGATTGGAATGGAGTGGAGTGGAGTGGAGGCGAGTGGAGTGGAAAGAAGTGGAAAGGGATGGGATGGAATGGAGTTAAGTGAAATGGAGTGGAGTGGAATAGAGTGGAATGGAAAGGGATGGAATCGGCTGGATTGGAGTGGAGTGGAGTGGGGTGGAATGGAGTGGAATGGAATGCAATGGAATGGAATGAAAGGGGATGGAATGGAATGGAGTAGAGTGGAGTGGATTGGACTGGACTGGATTGGAATGGAATGGAGTGGAGTGCAGTGGAGTGGAGTGGAGTGCAGTAGAGTGGAGTAGTGTGGAGTGGAGTGTAATAGAGTTGAATGAAATGGGATGGAATGGAATGGATTGGAGAGGGTTGGAGTGGAGTGGAATGGAACTGAATGGAATGAAGGGGAGTGGAGTGGAGTGAGTGGAATGGAATGGAATGAAATTGAATGGAATGGCATAGAATAGGGTGGTGAAATGAAATGTGAGTTGAGATTGTGCCACTGCACTCCAGGCTGGCTGACAGAGTGAGATCCTATCGCAAGAAAGGAACTGAATGGAACGGAGTGGATTGGAATGCAATGGAATGGAATGGAATGGGAAGGAATGGAATGGAATGGAATGGAGTAGCATGGAGTGGAGTAGAGTGGAGTGGAGTGAAATGGCGGGGTATGGAAAAGGATGGAATGGCATGGAGTGGAATGGAGTGCAGTGGAGTGGAATGGACTGGAATAAAAAGGGATGGAATGGAATGGAGTCGTGTGTAGTGGAGTGGCGTGGAATGATGTGGTATTGAATGGGATGGAATGATGTGGAATTGAGTGAACTGTGGTGGAATGGAATGGAATGGAGTGGAATGGAATGGGGTGGAGTGGAGGGGAGAGGAGTGTAGTATAGTGGAGTGGAGTGGAGTGGACTGGGATGGCAGGGAATGGGATGGGTTTGAGTGGAGTGGAGTGGAATAGAGTACTGTGGAATGGAGTGGAATGGAATGGAATGGAATGGTGAAGTGAAATGCGAGCTGAGAATGTGCCACTGCACTCCAGCATGGGAGAAAGAGTGACATCCTGTCGAAAGAAAGGAATGGAATAGAACAGAGTTCAATGAAATGGAATGAAATGGAGTGGAGTGGAGTGCAGTGGAGTGGAGTCGAATGTACTGTAATGGAATGCGATGGAACGGAGTGGAGGGGAGGGAGTGAAATGGTAGGGGACTGAAGGGAGTGGAGTGGACTGGAATGGAATGGAATGGAGTTGAGTGGAGTTGAGTGGAGTCTATTGTAGTGGATTGGCGTGGAGTTGAGTGGAATGGTGTGGAATGGGGTGGGATGAAATGTCATGGAGTGTAGTGGAGCTGTATGGAATGTATTGGAATGGATGGGAATGGAATGAAATTAAATGGAATGAAGTGCAATGGAGTGGAGTGGAGTGGACAAGAGTGTAATGGAGTGGAGTGGAATGGTATGGAATCGAAAAGAGTGGAGTGGAGTAAAGTGGAATGGAGAGGACTGTAGTGGAGTAAAGTGGAATGGAGTGGAATGGAATGTAGAGGAGTGGAGTGAAGTGGGTTGGAGTGAAATGGAATTTAACAGAATTGAAGGCAATGGAATGGAATGGTGAAATGAAGTGTGAGCTGAGATTGGGCCACTGTACTGTAACTTGAGTGACAGAGTGAAATACTGGCGAAAGGTAGGAATGTAATATAATGGAGTGGAATGGAATGGAATAGAGTGGAGTGGAGCGGAGTGTAATGGAGTGCAGTGGAATGCAGTGGAATTGAATAAGATGGATTGTAATGTAGTTGAGTGAAGAGGAGTGGAGTGCAGTAGAGTGGAGTGGAGTGGAGTGCCGTGGAGTGGAATGCAGTGGAAAGCTGTGGAGTCGAGTGGAGTGGAGTGGAATGGAATGGAAGGCAACGGAATGGTGAAATGAATCGTGAGCTGAGATTCTCAAAATACACTACAGACAGTGTGAAAGTGTGAGATCCTGTTGAAAGAAAGGAATGGAATGGAATGGATTGATACGAAATGGAATGGAATGGAGTGGAGTGGAGAGGATTGGAGTGGAGTGGAGTGCAGTGGAGTGGAGTAGAGTGGAATGGAGTTTAACGGAATGGAATGGGATTGGAGAGGAGTGGAATGGAGTGGAGTGGAGTGGAGTGGCTGGAGTGGATTGGCGTGGTATGGAATGCAACGGAATGGAATAGAGTGAAATGGAATGGAATGGAATGCAATGGAATGGAATGGTGAAATGAAATGTGAGCTGAGATAGTGCCACTGCACTCCAGCCTGTGTGACAGTGAGATCCTTCCAAAAGAAAGGATTGGAATGGAATGGAATGGAAAGGAATGGAAATGACTGTAGGGTAGTGGAGTGGAGTGTATTGGAGTGGAAAGGAATATAATGGAATTGAAGGGAATGGAATGGAATGGAATGCAATAGAAAAGAATGGAATGGAATGCAATGGAATGGAATGGTGAAATGAAATGTGAGCTGAGACTGTGCCACTGCTGCCCAGCCTGGGTGACAGAGTGAGATCCTGTCGAAAGAAATGAATGGAATGGAATGGAATGGGATGGAATGGAATGAAGTGGAGTGGAGTGGAGAGGATTGGAGTGGAGTGGAGTCGAGTGGAATGGAGTAGAAAGGAATGCGTTGGAATGGATTGGAGAGGAGTGGAGTTGAGTAGAGTGGAAAAGAGTGGAATGGAGTGGAATGGAATGGATGGGAGTCGAGTGGAGTGTAGTAGAGTGGAGTGGAGTCGAGTGCAATGGAGTGATGAGTAGTGGGGTGGAGTAGAATATAATGGAATGGAATGGAATGGGGTTGTGAAATGAAATGTGAGCTGAGATTCTACTACAGCATTATAAACTGGGTGACAGAGGGAGATCCTGTAGAAACAAATGAATGGATTCGTATGGAGAGGTATGGAATGCAAAGTAATGGAATGCAATGGAATGGAAAGGAATGGAGTGGAGTGGAGTGGAATTGAATGGACTGGAATGGAATGGAGTGGATTGGAGTGGAATGGAATGGAATGGAATGCAATGGAATGGAATGGAATGGTATAGAATGGAATGGAGAAATGAAATGTGAGCTGAGATTGTGCCACTGCCCTTCAGCCTGGGTGACAGAGTCAGAAACTAACAAAAGAAAAGAATGGAATGGAATGGACAGGAATAGAATTGAATGGAATGGAGTGGAGAGGACTGAAGTGGAGTGGAGTGGAAAGGAGGGCAATGCAGTGCAATGGAATCAGATGGAATGGAACGGAATGGAATGGATTGGAGTGGAGTGGTTTGCAGTGGAATGGAATGGAGTGGAGTTGAGTGGAGTGGGTTGAAGTGGAGTGGATTGGAATGGAATGGAATGGAATGGAGTGGATTGGAGAAGAGTGGGGTGAAGTGGCGTAGAATGGAGATAAAGGGGATGGGATGGAATGGAATGCAGTGACGTGGACGTGAGTGCAGTGGAGTCGAGTGGAGTGGAATGAACGAAATGCAATGGGAGAGAATGGGCTTGAGTTGAGTGGAGTGGGTTGGCATTGAGTGGAATGAAATGGAATGGAATGGAATGGATTGGAATGGAGTGGAGTGGCGATGATTGGAGTGGAGTGGAATGGAGTGTGTTGGAATGGAATGGAGTGGAAGGGAGTGGAGTGGACTGGAAAAAAGTGGAATGGAGTGGAATGGAATGGGATGGATTGGAACGGAGTGGAGTTGGGTGGAATGTAGTGGCATGAAATGTAATGGAATGGAGTGGAGTGGAGTGGAGTGGAGTGGAGTGGAGTGGATTGAAGCAGAATGGAATGGAATGGGACGGAACAGAAGGAAATTGGAATGGAATGGAATGGAATGGAATGGAATGGAATGGAATGGAATGGAATGGAATGGAATAGTGAAATGAAATGTGGACTGAGATTTTGCAACTGCACTCCAGCCTGGGTGACAGAGTGAGATAGTGTCGAAAGAAATGAAGGGAATGGAATGGAATGGAATGGAATGGAATGGAATAGAATGGAATACAATGGAATGTAATGGAACGGAATGGAATGGAAAGAAATGGAATGGAGTGGAGTGGAGTGTAATGGCATGGAATGGAAAGGGAAGGAAAGGGGTGGAGAGGAGTGGAGTGGAAAGGAGTTGAATGGAATGGGATGGAAAGGACTATAATGAAGTGGAGTGGAGTGGAAAAGAATGGGATGGAAAGGGATGGAGTGGAGTGAAGTGGAGATTAGTGGAGTGCAATGGAATGGAGCGTAGTGGAATGGAGTGGAGAGGAGGGGATTGAGTGGAATGGAATGGAATGTTATGGATTGAAGTGCAGCGGAGTGGTGTATAGTGGAACGGAGTGGAAAGGAATGGAGATGAGAGGAGTTGAGTAGAGTGGAGTGGAATGGAATGGAATGGTATGGAGTGGAGTTCAGTGTCATAGAGTGGAGGGGAATGGAGTGGAATGGAATGGAATGGAATGGAACAGAATGGAATGGAATGAAGTGGAGTGCAGTGCAGTGGAGTAGAGTGGAATTGAGAAGAATGGAAAACAATGAAATGGAATAGAATGGATTGGAGGGGAGTGGAGTGAAGTGGAGTACAATAGAGTGGAATGGAATGGGATGGAATGGAATGGAGTGTAGTGCAGTGGACTCGATTGGACTGGAAAGCAGTGGAATGGAGTGGAATGAAATGGGATGAAATGGAAAAAATTGGAGTGGAGTGGAATGGAAGGGAGTAGGGTGGAGTGGAGTGGAGTGGATTGGAGAGCAGTGGAGTGGAGTGGAAACTAATTTAATGGAATGGAATGGAATGGTGAAATGAAATGTGAGCTGAGATTGTGCCACTGCACTTCAACATATGTGACAGAATGAGATCATGCCGAAAGAAAGGAACAGAAGTGATTGGATTGTCATGGAATGGAAGGGAGTGGAATGCAGTGTAGTGGACTGCAGTGGGATGGAATGGGATGGAATGGAATGGAACGGAGTGGAGTGGAGTGGAGAGGAGTGGAGTGGAATGGAATGGAATAGAATGGGATTGAATGGAGTGTAGCGTAGTGGAGTAGAGTGGATTGGAGTGGAGTGGACTGGAATGTAATTGATTTGAAGAAAATGAAATGGAATGGAATGCTATGGAATAGAATGGAATGGAATGCAATGAAAAGGAATGATGAAATGAAATGTGAGCTGAGATTGTGCCATTGCACTCTAGCCTGGGTGACAGAGTGAGATCCTCTCAAAAGACACGAACGGAATGGAATGGAGTGGAATGGAAGAGAAAGATGGAATGAGGTGGAGCGGAGTTGAGTGGATTGGATTGTAATGGAGTGGAATGGAATGGGACGGAATGTTATGGAATCGTGAAATGAAATGTGACCTGAGATTGTGCCACTGCACTCCAGCCTGGCTGACAGAGAGAGATCCTGCCAAAAGAAAGGAATGTAGTGGAATGGAATGGAGGGGAGTGCAGTAGAGTGGAGTGAAGTGGAGTGGAGTGGAATGAAGTGTGGAGAAGTGGAGTGGATTGGAATGAAATGGGATGCAATGGAATGGAATTGTGAAATGAAATGTCAGCTGACATTAAGGCACTGCACTTTATGCTGGGTGACAGAGTGAGACCCTTTCGAGTGAAACGAATGGAATAGAATGGAGCAGAAAGGAATTGAATGGGATGAAATGTAGTGGAGAGGAGTGGAGAGGTTTGGAGTGGAGTGGAGTGGAATGCAGAGCAATGGAATGTGATGGAATTGAGTGGATTGGTGTGGAGTAGAGTGGAGTTGAAGGAAGTGGAATGCAATGTAAAGAAATATAATGGAGGGGAGTGGAGTGGAATTGAATTGAGTGGAGTGGATTGGTGTGGAGTAGAGTGGAGTTGAAGGAAGTGGAATGCAATGTAAAGAAATATAATGGAGGGGAGTGGAGTGGAATTGAATTGAGTGGAGTGGATTGGAGTGGAATGGAACGGAATGGAATGGAGTAGAGTGGATTGGACTGCAGTGGAGAGGATTGGAGTGGAATAGAATAAGATGGAATGGAGTGGAGTTGAGTGGAGTCGAGTGGATTGGAGTGCAAAGTAGTGGAATGGAGTGGAGTGGAATGGGATGGAATGGACTGGGGAAGAATGGAGTGGAATGGACTGGAGTGGAATGGAATGGAATGGAATGGAATGGAGTGGAATGGAGCGCAGTCCAGTGGAGTGGAGGGGAGTGACATCGCGTGTTTTTGAATGGAATTGAATGGAAAGTAGTGGATTAGAGTTGAGTTTAGTGGAGTGGAGTGGAATGGAATGGGAGGGAATGGAAAAGAAAGCAATGGGATGGAATGGAATGGAATGTTGAATGGAATAGAATGTAATGGAATGGAATGGTGAAATGAAATGTGGCCTGAGATTGTACAACTGCATTCCAGCCTGGGTGACAGAGTGAGATCCTGTCGAAAGAAAGGAAGGAAATGGAATGGAGTGGAATGGAATGGAATGAAATGGAAATGAATGGAATGGAATGGAATGGAATGGAATGGAATGGAATGGAGTGGAGTGGAGTGGAATGGAATGGAATGGAAAGGGATGGAATTGAGTGCAAAGGAGAGGAATGGGATGGGATGGATTGCACTGTGATGAAGTGGAGTGCAGTGGAGTGGAGTGGAAAGGAATGGGATGGAATGCAATGCCATGGAGTGCAGTGGAGTGGAGTACAGTGGAATGGAATGGAGTGGAATGGAATGGAGTGGAGTGGAGGGGAGTGGAGTAGAATGGAATGGAATGGTATGGATTGGTGTGGAGCATAGTGGAGTAGAGTGGAATGGAGTAGAAAGTAATGGAGAGGAGTGGAGTTGAGTGGAGTGGAATGGAACTGAATCGTATGTAGAGGAGTGGAGTGTAATGAAGTGGAGCGAAGTGGAATGGAATGGAATGTTATCGAATGTAATGGAATGGAGTGGAGTGGAGTGCAGTGGTGTTGAGTGGAATGGAGTAGAATGGAAAGCGATGAAACGGAATAGAATGAATTGGAGGGGAGTGGAGTGGAGTCGAATGGAGTGGAATTGAATGGTTTGGAATGGAATGGAGTGTAGTGGAGTTGAGTCGATTGTAGTGGAATGGAGTGAAATTGAATGGGATAGAATGAAGGGAAATGGAATGGGATGGAATGGAATGGACTGGAGTGGAGTGGAGTGGAATGGAATGGAGTAGGGTAGAATGGAGTGGAGTGGAGTGGAGAGCAATGGAGTGGAGTGGAATGAATGGAATGGAATGGATTAGAATGGTGAAAAGAAATGTGAGCTGAGATTGTGTCATTGCACTCCAGCCTGGCTAACAGAGTGAGATCCTGCAGAAAGAAAGGAGTGTAATGGAATGGATTGGAGTGGAGAGGAATGGAATTGGATGGAAAGTAGTGGAGTGGAGTGGAGTGGAGTGGAATGGAATGGAGTGGAATGGAATGGAATGGAATAGAGAGTAGAGGTTTGGAATGGAGTGCACTGGAGTGGAATGGAATGGAATGGAGTGGAGTGCAGTGGAGTGGATTGGAAAGGGATGGGATGGAATGGAATGGAGTCGAGTGTAGTAGAGTAGAGTGGATTGGAGTGAAATGGAGTGGAATGGAATGGAATGAAATGCAAGGGAATGGAGTGGAATGCAATGTAGTGGAATGCAATGGAATGGAATGCAATGCAATGCAATGCAATGGAATGTTGAAATGAAATGTGAGCTGAGATTGTGCCACAGCACTCCAGTCTTGGTGACAGTGAAATATTGTTGAAAGAAACGACATGAATGTAATGCAATTGAATGGAGTGGAGTGGAATGCAGTGGAGTGGAATGGAGTGGATTGGAGTATAATGGAGTGGAGGGGAGTGGGTTGGAATGCAATGAAGGAAATGGAAAGAAATGGTGAAATGAAATGTGAGCTGTGATTCTGCCACTGCACTATAGCCTGGGTGACACAGTGAGATCATGACGAAAGGAAGGAATAGAATTGAATGCAGTGGAAAGGAATGGGTTGGAATTGAGTGCAGTGGAGTGGAGTGGAGAGGAGTGGAGTGGAATGTAGTGTAGTGGAGTAGAGTGGAATGGAGAGAAAAAGAATGGGATGAAATGGAATTGAGTGGAGTGCAGTGGAGTGGAGAGGAATGGAATGGAAGGCAATGGAATGGAATGGAATGGAATGGAATGCATTGGAATGGAAGGGAATGGAAAGGGATGGGATGGAATGGTATGGAATGGAGTGGAGTGGTGTGGAGTCGAGTGGATTTGAGTGGAATACAGTGGAATGCGATGTGTTGGAATGGAATGGACTGGAATGGAGTGGCAGGGAGTGGCTGGAGTGGCATGCCTTGGAATGGAATGGAATGGTATAATGAAATGTGAGTTGAGACTGGGCGTCTGCACTCCACCCTGAGTGACAGTGTAAGATCCTGTCACAAGAAAGGAATGGAATCGAATGGAGTGGAATGGAATGGAATGCAATGGTATGGAATGAAGTGGACTGGAGTGGAGTGGATTGGCGAGGAGTGGAGTGGATCAGAAGGGAGTGAAATGGAATGGGATCGAATGGGATGGAATGGAATGTAGTGGAGTGGAGTGCAGTAGAGTGGAGTGCAGGGGAATGCATTGGAAATGAATGGGAAGGAGTGGTATGGAGTGTAGTGGAGTGGAGAGGATTGGAATGTAATATAATGGAATGGAATGGAATGGAGTGCAGTGGAGTGCAGTGGAATGGAATTGAATCGAATGGAATGGAGTGGAGTGGATAGGAATGGAATGGAAGGGTGTGGAATGGAATGGAATTGTGATATGAAATGTGAGCTGAGATTGTGCCAGTGCACTCCAGCCTGTGTGACAGAGGGAGACCCTGTCGAAAGAAACGAATGGAATGGAAAGGAGTGGAATGGAATTGAATGGAATGGAATGGAGTTAAGTGGCGTGGAGTGGAGTGGAATGGAGTGGAGTGGAGTGGAATGGAATGGGATGGAAAGGGATGGAGTGGAGTGGGGTAGAGTGGAGTTGAGTGGAATGGAGTGGAATGGAATGGGATGGAATGGGATGGAATGAGATGGAGTGGAGTGCTGGAGTGAAGTGGAGTGGAATGGATTTGAATGGAACAGAATGGAGTGGAGTGAAGTGGAGTGGAATGGAATGGAATGGAAGAGCGTGGAATGGAATGGAATGGTGATATGAAATGTGAGCTGAGATTCTGTCAGTGCACTCCAGCCCGGGTGACAGAGTGAGATACTTTCGAAACAAAGGAATGGAAAGGAAAAGAGTGGAATGGAATTGAATGCAATGGAATGGAGTGGAGTGGAGTGGATGGAGTGGAATGGTATGGGGTGGAATCGAATCGGATGGTATGTAATGGACTGGAGTGGAGTGGAGTGTAATGCAGTGGAAAGGAGTGGAACGGAATGGGATGGTATGCAATGGAGTGCAGTTGAGTGGCGTAGGGTGGAATGGAGTGGAATTGAATGCAGTGCAGTGGAGTAGGGTGGAATGAAGTGGAATTGAATGCAGTAGAGTGGAATGGAGAGAATGGGAGTGGAGTGGAGTGGAATGGTATGGAATGGAATGATGAAATAAAATGCGAGGGGAGATTGTGCACAGCTCTCCTGCTGTGGTGAGAGAGTGAGATCCTGTTGAAAGAAAGGAATGGAATGGAATGGAATGGAATGGAGTGGAGTGGAGTATAGATGAGTGGAGTGGAGTTGAATGGAGTTTCATGGAGAGGAATGGAATGGAATGGATTGGGATGTAACTGAATGGAGTGGAATGGAGTGGAGTGGAGTGGAGTGGAGTGGAGAGTAACAAAGTGGAATGAAATGCGATGGAATGGGATGGAGAGCAGTGGATTGGAGTGGATTGGCATGGAGTGGAATGGAATGGAATGGAATGGAATGGAATGGAATGGAGTGGTGAAATGAAATGTGAGCTGAGAATGTGCCACTACACTACAGCCTGGGTGACAGAGTGAGATCCAGTCAAAAGAAATAATGTAATGGACTGGAGTGGAGTGGAGTGGAGATGAATGGAATTGAATAGAATGGAATGGAGTGGAGTGGAATGGAATGGAATGCAATGGAATGGAATGGAAAGGGAAGGACTGGAAAGCAATGGAATAGAACGGTGAAATGAAATGTGAGCTGAGATTGCGCCACTGCACTCCAGCCTGGGTGACAGAGTGAGATCCTGTATAAAGAAAGGAATGGAGTGGACTGGAAAGGAATGGAATGGAGTGGAGTGGAGTGGAGGGGAGGGGAGTGGATTGGAGTGTAATGGAGCAGAAAGGAATGGGTTGGAATGGAGTGGAATGTAGTGGAGTGGAGTGGAATGGAGTGGAATGGAATGGGATGTAATGGGATGGAATGGAATGGAGTGGAGTGGAGTGGTTTGGAGTGGAGTGGAGTGGAGTGGAATGGAGTGGAATTGAATAGAGTGGAGTGGAGTGGAGCAGAATGGCATGGAATGGTAGGGAAAGGAGTGTTTTGGAGTGCAGTAGAGTGGAGTGGAGTGGAGTAGAGTGGAGTAGAATGGAATGGGATTGAATGGGTTTGAGTGGAGTGGAATGGTGTAGAGTGGAGTGGAGTGGAATGGAATGGAATGGTCAAATGAAATGTGAGCTGAGACAGTGTCACTGCACTCCAGCCTGGGTGACAGAGTGAGATCCTGTTGAAAGAAAAGAATGGAATGGAATGGAGTGGAATGGAATGGAATGGAATGGAGTGGAGTGGAGCAGAGAGGAGTATAGTGGAATGGATTGGAATGGACTGGGATGGAATGGAGTGGAATGTAGTGGAGTGGTTTGGAGTGGAGTAGAGTGGAATGAAGTAGAAGCGAATAGAGTGGAGTAGATGGGAGTGGAGTGGAGTGGAATGGAATGAAATGAATGAAATGAATGGAATGGAATGGAATGGAATGGAATGGAATGGAATGGAATGGAATGTAGTCAGGTGGAGTGGAATGGAGTGGAAAGGAATGGGATGGAATGGGATGGAATGGCATGGAATGAGTGGATTAGAGAGGAATGGAGTTGAGTGGAGTGGAATAGAGTGGAATGGAGTGGAGTGGAGTGGAGTGGAGTGGAATGGAATGGAATGGTGTAATGAAATTTGAGCTGAGATTGTGACACTGCACTCAATCCTTGGTGACAGAGTGACATCCTGTAGAAAGAAAGGAATGGAACGGAATGGAGTGGAATGGAATGGAGTGGAATGGAATGGAATGGAATGGAATGGAGTGGAGAGGAGCAGAGTGGAGTTTAGTAGAATTGATTGGAATGCAATGGGATGGAATGGAGTGGAGTGGAGTGGAATGGAAAGGGATGGAATGGAGTGGAGTGGAGTGGAGTGGGATGTAATGGAGATGAATGGAATGGAATGGAATGGAATGGAATGGAATGGAAAGGAATGGAATGGAATGGAATGTAGTCAGGTGGTGTGGAATGGAGTGGAAAGGAATGGGATGGAATGGGATGGAATGGCATGGAATGAGTGGATTAGAGAGGATTGGAGTGGAGTGGAGTGGAATAGAGTGGAATGGAGTAGAGTGGAGTGGAGTGCAGTGGAATGGAATGGAATGGTGTAATGAAATGTGAGCTGAGATTGTGACACTGCACTCAATCCTTGGTGACAGAGTGACATCCTGTAGAAAGAAAGGAATGGAACGGAATGGAGTGGAATGGAATGGAATGGATTGGAGTGGAGAGGAGCAGAGTGGAGTTTAGTAGAATTGATTGGAATGCAATGGGATGGAATGGAGTGGAGTGGAGTGGAATGTAGTCAGGTGGTGTGGAATGGAGTGGAAAGGAATGGGATGGAATGGGATGGAATGGCATGGAATGAGTGGATTAGAGAGGATTGGAGTGGAGTGGAGTGGAATAGAGTGGAATGGAGTAGAGTGGAGTGGAGTGCAGTGGAATGGAATGGAATGGTGTAATGAAATGTGAGCTGAGATTGTGACACTGCACTCAATCCTTGGTGACAGAGTGACATCCTGTAGAAAGAAAGGAATGGAACGGAATGGAGTGGAATGGAATGGAATGGAGTGGAGTGGAGAGGAGCAGAGTGGAGTTTAGTAGAATAGATTGGAATGCAATGGGATGGAATGGCGTGGAGTGGAGTGGAATGGAAAGGGATGGAATGGAGTGGAGTGGAGTGGAGTGGGATGGAATGGAGTGGACGGGAATGGAGTGGATTGGAGTGGAATGGAATGCAGTAGAATGGAGTGGAGTGGAGTGGAGAGGAATGGAATGGAATGGAATGGAATGGAGAGGAATGGAATGGAATGGAATGGAATGGAATGGAATGGAATGGAATGGAATGGAATGGAATGCAAAGGAATGAAATGGAATGGAATTGAAAGGAATGGAAAGGAATGGAATAGAAGGGAAGGGACTGGAATGGAATGGAATGGAAAAACGTCCAGTGGAGTGCAGTGGAGAGGCACGCAGAAGAAACGAAGGGATTACATTTGATTGGAATGCACTGGAATGGAATGGGATGGAATGGAATGGAAAGGAATGGAATGGAAAGGGATGGAATGGAGTGGAGTGGAGTGGAGTGGGATGGAATGGAGTGGACGGGAATGGAGTGGATTAGAGTGGAATGGAATGCAGTAGAATGGAGTGGAGTGGAGTGGAGAGGAATGGAATGGAATGGAATGGAATGGAATGGAATGGAATGGAATGGAAAGGAATGGAATGGAATGAAATGGAATGGAATGGTGAAATGAAACATGTGCTTATGTGGTGACAATGCACTCCAGCCTGGATGATAGAGTGAGATCCTATCAAAAGAAAGGAATGTAATGGAATGGAGTGGAGTGGAATGGAAGGAATGGAATGGAATGGAATGGAATGGAATGGAATGGAATGGAATGGAGTGCAGTGGAGTGGAGGGAGGTGGAGTGGAATGGAGTGGAAAGGGATGGAATGTAATGGAACGGAACGGAATGGAATGGAATGGAATGGAATGGAATGGAATGATATGGAATGGAATGGAATGGAGTGGACTGGAGTGGAGTGGATAGCTGGAGAGTGGAGTGGATTGGAATGGATTGGAATGGTATGGAATGGAATGGAGTGGAGTGGAGTGGATTGGAGTGGATTGGAGTAGAATGGAAGGGAATGAAATGGAATGGTGAAATGAAATGTGAGCTGAGATTGTGTCACTGCCATCCTGCCTGGGTGACAAAGTGAGATCCGTTGAATTAAAGGAATGGAATGAATGGATTGGAATGGAACTGAACAGAAGAGAACGGAATGGAATGGAATGGAATGGAGTGGAGTATGGGAGGAGTGGAGCGGATTTGAGTGGAGTTTAGTGGAGAGGAATGGAGTGGAATGGATTGGGAAGGAATGGAATGGAGTTGAATGGGGTGGAGTGGAGAGTAATGTAGTAGAATGTAATTGGAGGGAACGGGATGGAGTGGAGTGCATTGGAGTGGATTGGAATGGAATGGAATGAAACGGAGTGTTGTGGAGTGGAATGGAATGGAATGGAATGGAATGGAATGGAATGGAATGGAATGGAGTGGTGAAATGAAATGTGCGCTGAGTATGTGGCACAGCGCTCCAGCCTGGGTGACAGAGTGAGATCATGTCAAAAGAAATAGTGGAATGGAATTGCGTGAAGTGAATTGGAGTGGATTGGAGTGGAGTGGAATTGAAGGGAATGGAATAGAATGCCATGGAGTAGAGTGGAATGGAATGGAATGGAATGGAATGGAATGGAATGGAATGGAAAGAAATGGAATGGCATGGGGAAATGAAATGTGAGCTGAGATTGTGCCACTGCACTCCAGCCTGGGTGACAGAGGTAGATCCCATCTAAAGAAAGGAATGGAAGGGAATGGAATGGAGTGGAATGGAATGCAGTGGAGTGGAGCGGTGGGGAGTGGAGTGGAGTGGATTGGATTATAATGGAGTGGAATGGAATGGGTTGAAATGGAGTGGAATGTAGTGGAGTGGTTTGGTGTGGACTGGAGTGGAATGGAGTGGAATCAAATAGAGTGGATTGGAGTGGAGTGGAGTGGAATAGAATGGAATCGAAAGGAATGGAATGGTGAAATGAAATAAGAGCTGAGATTTAGACACTGCACTACAGCCTGGGTGACCCAGTGAGATCCTATCAAAAGAATGGAGTGGAATGGAAACAAGTGGAATGGAAAGGAATGCAAAGATGTGAAACGGAATGGAATGGAATGGACTGGAGTGGAATGGAGTGGAGTGTAGCGGAATTGAGCAGAATGGAAAGGGATAGAATGGTGTATAGTGGAGTGGAATGCAGTGTAATGGAACGGGAGTGAAGTGGAGTGGAGTGGAGTAAAGTGGAATGGAGTACAAAGGAATGGGGTGGAATGGAATTGAGTGGAGTGGAGTTGAGTGGAGTGGATTAGAGTGTAATGCAGTGGAATGTAGTGGAGTTGAGGGGAGTGCAGTGGACTGGAATGGAATGGAATTGAATGGAATGGAAATGTGAAATGAACTGCGAGGTGATGTGGCGACAAAGCACTCCAGCATGGCTGACAGAGTGAGATCCAGTCGAAAGAAAGAATGTAATGGGATGGAATGGAATGGAATTTAATGGAATGGAATGGAATGGAATGGAATGGAATGGAATGGAATGGAATGAAATGGAATGGAATTTAATGGAATAGAATAGAATGGAGTAGAGAGGAGTGGAGGGTAGGGAGTGGAGTGGAGTGAAGTGGACTGTAGTAGAATGGAGTGGAATGGAGTGGCATGGAATGGGTTGGAATGGAGTGGAATGTAGACGAGTGGAGTGGAGTGGAATGAAGTGAAAAGGAATGGGATGGAATGGCAAGGAGTGGAGTGGATTAGAGTGGATTGGAGTGGAGTGGAGTGCAATGGATTGGAATGGAATGGCGTGGAGAGGAGTGGAGTGGAGTGAAATGGAATGGTGAAATGAAATGTGAGCTGAGATTGTGACACTGCACTGTAGCCTGGGTGACAGAGTGAGATCCTGTCAAAAGAAAGGAATGGAATGGAATGGAGTGGAATGGAATGGAATGGAAAGGAATGGAAGGGAATGGAATGGAGTGAAGTGGAGTTTAGCAAAGTGGAGTTTAGTGGAATGCACTCCAACCTGGATGGCAGAGTGATATTCTGTTGAAAGAAAGGAATGTAATGGAATGGAGTGGAATGGAATGGAATGGAATGGAATGGAATGGAATGGAATGGAGTAGAGAGGAGTGGAGGGGAGGGAGTGGAGTGGAGTGAACTGGAGTAGAATGGAGTGGAATGGACTGACATGGAATGGGTTGGAATGGAATGGAATGTAGGTGGGTGGAGTGGAGTGGAGTCGAATGAAGTGAAAAGGAATGGGATGGAATGGGATTGAATGGCATGGACTGGAGTGCAGTGGATTGGAGTGGAGTGGAGTGAAATGAAGTGGAGTGGACTGCAATGGAGTGGAGTGGAGTGGAGGGGAGTGGAGTGGAATGGTGAAATGAAATGTGAGCTGAGATTGAGCCAGTGCACTCCAGCCTGGGTGACAGAGTGAAATACTGTCGAAAAAAGGAATGGAATGGAATGGAGAGGAATGGATTGGAATGGAAGGGAAAGAATGGAGTGGAGTGGAGTTTATCAGAGCAGAGATTAGTGGAATGCACTCCAGCCTGGATGTAAGAGTGATATCCTGTTGAAATAAAGGAATGTAATGGAATTGAGTGGAATGAAATGGAACGGAATGGAGTGGAATTTAATGGAATGGAATGGAATGGAATGGAATGGAAAGGAATGGAATGGAATGGAACAGAATGGAGTGGAGTGGAATGCAATGGAACGGAACGGAATGGAATGGAATGGAATGGAATGGAATGGAATGGAATGGAAAGGAATGGAATGGAATGGAGAGCAGTGGAGTGGAGTGGAGAGGAGTGTAATGGAATGGAATGGGACGGAATGGAATGGTATGGAATGGAATGGAGTGGACTGGAGTGGAGTGGATTGGCAGGGAGTGGACCACATTGGAAAGGAGTGGAATGGAATGGGATGGAATGAAATAGAGTGCAGCAAAGTGTAGTAGAGAGGAGTGGAGGGGAGGGAGTGGAGTGGCGTGGAGTGGCCTGGATTGGAATGGAGTGGAATAGAGTGGAATGGAATGGAATGGAATGGAATGGAATGGAATGGAATGGAAAGTCGGGTGGAGTGGAATGGAGTGGAAAGGAATAGGATGGAATGGGATGGAATGGCATGCAGCTGAGTGGATTAGAGTGGATTGGAGTGGAGTGTAGTGGAATAGAGTGGTATGGAGTGGAGAGAAGTGTAGAGGAGTGGAGTGGAATGGAATGGAATGGTGAAATGAAATGTGAGTTGAGATTCTGCCACTGCACTCCATCCTTGGAGAGAGAGTGAGATCCTGTTGAAAGAAAGGAATGGAATGGAATGGAATGGGATGACATGGAATAGAATGGAGTGGTGTGGAGTGGAGCAGAATGGAGTTTAGTGGAATGGATTGGAATGGAATGGGATGAAATGGAGTTGAGTGGAATGGAGTGGAGGTTAGTGGACTGGAGTGGAATGCAGTGGAATGGAAAGGGATGGAATGAAGTGGAGTGGAGTGGAGAAAATTGGAATTGAGTGGAGTGGAGTGGAATGGAATGGAGTGGAGGGGATTGGAGTGGATTGGAGTGGAATGGAATGCAGTGGAATGGAGTGGAGTGGAATGCAGTGGAATGGAATGGAATGGAATGTGGGGGAGTTTAGTGAAATAGGAAGGGATGTGATGGAGTGGACAGGAAAGAAGTGGAGCAGTGAGGAATAGAATGGAATGGAATCGAATGAAGTGGACTGCAGTGTAGTCTATCAGTGAAACTACCCTCTGTTCTGTGCATTCAACTAACAGAGTTGAAACTTACTTTTGATTGAGCAGCTTCGAAACACTCTTTCTGTAGAAACTGCAAGTTGTCATTCCGAGCGCTAAGAGGCCTATAGCGGAAAAAGGAATATCTTCAAATAAAAACTACACAGAAGCTTTCTGTGAAACTTCTTTCTGTGCATTCAACTAACAGAGTTGAAGCATACTTTTGATTGAGCAGTTCTGAGACAGCCATTCTATTGAAACTGGAAGGGTACCTTCAGAGCACTAAGGGTCCTACAGTGCAAAAAGGCATATATCCAAATGAAAACTACACAGAAGCATGCTGTGAAAATTCTTTGTGTTCTGTGCATTCAACTAAAAGAGTTGAAGCATACTTTTGATTGAGCATTTATGAAACACTCTTTCTGTAGAAACTGCAAGTGGACATTCTGAACGCTAAGGGGCCAATAGTGGAAAAAGGGCTATATTCAAATAAACACTACACAGAAGCATTCTGTGAAACTTCTTTCGGTTCTGTCCATTCAACAAACAGAGTTGAAGCTTACTTTTGATTGAGCAGTTCTGAAACACACTTTCTGTAGAAACTGCAAGTGGACAATCGGAGCGCTAAGGGGCCTATAGTGGAACAAGGAATATCTTCAAATAAAAACTACACAGAAGCATGCTGTAAAACTTATTTCGGTTCTGTGCATTCAACTAACAGAGTTGAAGCTTACTTTTGATTGAGCAGTTCTGAAACACACTTTCTGTAGAAACTGCAAGTGGACATTTGGAGCACTAAGGGGACATTAGGGAAAAAGGAATACTTTCATATAAAAACTACACAGAAGAATTCTGTGAAACTTCTTTCTGTTCTGTCCATTCAACTAACAGAGTTGAAGCCTACTTTTGATTGAGCAGTTCTGAAACACTCTTTCTGTAGAAACTGCATGTTGACATTCAGAGCGCTAAAGGGCCTAGAGTGGAAAAAGGGATATCTTTAAATAAAAACTACACAGAAGCATGCTGTGAAACTTATTTCTGTTCTGTGCATTGAACTAAAAGGGTTGAAGCTTACTTTTGATTGAGGAGGTCTGAAACACCCTTTCTGTAGAAACTGCAAGTGGACATTCAGAGCGCTAAGGCGCCTGTAGTGGAAAAATTAGTATCAACAAATAGAAACTACACAGAAGCATTCTGTGAAAATTCTTTCTCTTCTGTCCATTTAACTAACAGAGTTGAAGCGTACTTTTGATTGAGCAGTTCTGAAACACTCTTTCTGTAGATACTGCAAGTTGACATTCCGAGCGATAAAGGGCCTATAGTGGAAAAAGGGATATCATCAAATGAAAACTACACAGAAGCATGCTGTGAAACTTCTTTCTGTTCTGTGCATTCTACTAACAGAGTTGAAGCTGACTTTTGATTGAGCAGTTCTGAAACACGCTTTGTGTAGAAACAGCAAATGGACATTCGGACCGCTAAGGCACCTGTAGTGGAAAAAGTAATATCAAAAAATAAAAACTACACAGAAGCATTCAGTGGAACTTCTTTCTGTTCGGAGCATTCATCTAACAGAGTTGAAGCTTACTTTTGATTGAGCAGTTCTGAAACACTCTTTCTGTAGAAACTGCAAGTGGACATACTGAACGCTAAGGGGCCTATAGTGGAAAAAGGGATATCTTCAAATAAAAACTACACAGAAGCATTCTGTGAAACGTCTTTCTGTTCTGTGCATTCAACTAACAGAATTGAAGCTTACTATTGATTGAGCAGTTCTGAAACAACCTTTCTGTAGAAACTACAAGTGGACATTCGGAGCGCTAAGGGGCCTATAGTGGAAAAAGAAATATCTCCAAAAAAAACTACACAGAAGCATTCAGGGAAACTACTTTCTGCTCTGTCTTTTCGGCTAACGGAGTTGAAACTTACTTTTGATTGAGCAGTTCTGAAACACTCTTTCTGTAGAAATTGGAAGTTGACATTCCATGCGCTGAAGGGCCTATAGTGGAAAAAGGGATATCTTCAAATAAAAACTACGCAGAAGCTTTCTGTGAAACTTCTTTCTGTTCTGTGCATTCAACTAACAGAGTTGATGCATACTTTTGATTGAGCAGTTCTGAAACACCCATTCTATAGAAACTGCAAGTGTACCTTCAGAGCACTAAGGGTCCTACAGTGGAAAAAGTAATATCTCCAAAAAAAAACTACACGGAAGCATACTGTGAAACTTCTTTGTGTTCTGCGCATTCAACTAAAAGAGTTGAAGCATACTTTTGATTGAGCTCTTCTGAAACACTCTTTCTGTAGAAACTGCAAGTGGACATTCTGAATGCTAAGGGGCCAATAGTGGAAAAGGGCTATCCTCAAATAAAAACGACACAGAAGCATTCTGTGAAACTTCTTCCTGTTCTGTCCATTCAACTAACAGAGATGAAGCTTACTATTGTTTGAGCAGTTATGAAACACTCTTTATGTAGAAACTGCAAGTTGACATTCAGAGCGCTAAGCATCCTATAAAGGAGAACGGGTTATCTTCAAATAAAAACTACACAGAAGCATGCTGTGAAACTTCTTTCTGTTCTGTGCATTCAACTAACAGAGTTGAAGCATACTTTTGATAGAGTAGTTCTGAAACACTATTTCTGTAGAAACCGCAAGTGGACATTCGGAGCGCCAATGGTCCTATAGTGGAAAAAGGAATATCTTCAAGTACAAACTACACAGAAGCATTCTGTGAAACTGCTTTCAGTAATATCCATTCAACTAACAAAGTTGAATCTTTCTTTTGATTGAGAAGTTCTGAAACACTCTTTCTGTAGAAACTGCAAGTTGACATTCCGAGCACTAAAGGGCCTATAGTGGAAAAAGGGACATCTTCAAATAAAAACTACACCGAAGCATGCTGTGAAACTTATTTCTGTTCGGCGCATTCAACTAACAGAGTTGAAGCTTACATTTGATTGAGCAGTTCTGAAATACCCTTTCTGTAGAAACAGCAAGTGGACATTTGGAGCGCTAAGGCGCCTGTAGTGGAAAAAGGATTATCAACAAATAAAAACTACACAGTAGCATTCTGTGAAACTTCTTTCTGTTCTGTGCATTCATCTAAGAGAGTTGAAGCTTGCTTTTGATTGAGGAGTTCTGCAACACTCTTTCTATAGCAACTGCAAGTGGACATTCTGAACGCTAAGGGGCCTATAGTGGAGAAAGGGATATCTTCAAAGAAAAACTACACGGAAGCATTCTGTGAAACGTCTTTCTGTTCTGTGCATTCAACTAACAGAATTGAAGCTTACTTTTGTTTCAGCAGTTCTGAAACACACTTTGTGTAGAAACTACAAGTGGATATTCAGAGGGCTAATTGGCCTATGGTGGAAAAAGTAATATCTCCAAAAAAAACTACACAGAAGCATTCAGTGAAACTTCTTTCTCTTCTGTCCTTTCAGCTAACAGAGTTGAAGCTTACTTTTGATTGAGCAGTTCTGAAACACTCTTTCTGTAGAAACTGGAAGTTGACATTCCATGCACTGAAGGGCCTATAGTGGAAAAAGGGATATCTCCAAATAAAAACTACAGAGAAGCTTTCTGTGAAACTTCTTTCTGTTCTGTGCATTCAACTAAAAGAGTTGAAGCATACTTTTGATTGAGCAGTTCTGAAACACCCATTCTATAGAAACTGGAAGTGTACCTTCAGAGCACTAAGGGTCCTACAGTGGAAAAAGACATATCTCCAAATAAAAACTACACAGAAGCATGCTGTGAAACTTCTTTGTGCTCTGTGCTTTCAACTAAAAGAGTTGAAGCATACTTTTGATTGAGAATTTCTGGAACACTCTTTCTGTAGAAACTGCAAGTGGACATTCTGAACGCTAAGGGGCCAATAGTGGAAAAAGGGCTATATTCAAATAAACACTACGGAGAAGCATTCTGTGAAACTTCTTTCTGTTCTGTCCATTCAACTAAGAGAGTTGAAGATTACTTTTGATTGAGCAGTTCTGAAACACACTTTCTGTAGAAACTGCAAGTGGACAGTCGGAGGGCTAAGGGGCCTATAGTCTAAAAAGGGATATCTTCAAGTAAAAACTACACAGAAGCATTCTGTGAAACTTCTTTCTGTTCTATCCATTCAACTAACAGAATTGAAGCTTACTTTTGATTGAGCATTTCTGAGAAACTCTTTCTGAGGAAACTGCAAGTTTACATTCGGAGCGCTAAAAGCCCTTTAGTGAAAAAGGGATATCTTCAAATAAAATCTACACAGAAGCATGCTGTGAAACTTATTTAGGTTCTGTGCATTCCACTAACAGACTTGAAGCTTACTTTTGATTGAGCAGTATCGAAACACTCTTTCTGTAGAAACTGCAAGTTGACATTCCGAGCGCTAAGGGGCCTATAGTGGAAAAAGGAATATCTCCAAATAAATACCACACAGAAGCATTCTGTGAAACTTCTTTCTGTTCTGTCTATTCAACTAACAGAGTTGAATCTTACTTTTGATAGAGTAGTTCTGAAACAATCTTTCGGTAGAAACTGCAAGTTGACATTCCGAGCGCTAACGGGCCTATAGTGGAAAAAGGGATATCTACAAATAAAAACTATACAGAAGCACTCTGTGAAACTTCTTTCTGTTCTCTGCATTCAACTAACAGAGTTGAAGCTTACTTTTGATTGAGCAGTTCTGAAACACTCTTTCTGTAGAAACTGCAAGTGGACATTCGGAGCGCTAAGGGGCCTATAGTGGAAAAAGGAATATCTTTAACTAAAAACTACACAGAAGGATTCTGTGAAACTTCTTTCTGTTCGGTCCATTCAACTAACAGAGTTGAAGCTTACTTTTGATTGAGCAGTTCTGAAACACTCTTTCTGTAGAAACTGCATGTTGACATTCAGAGCGCTAAAGGTCCTATAGTGGAAAAAGGGATATCTTCAAATTAAAACTACACAGAAGCATGCTGTGAAAATTATTTCCGTTCTGTGCATTGAACTAACAGGGTTGAAGCTTACTTTTGATTGAGCAGTTCTGAAGCACCCTTTCTGTAGAAACTGCAAGTGGACATTCGGAGTGCTAAGGCGCCTGTAGTGGAAAAAGTAGTATCAACAAGTAAAAACTACACAGAAGCATTCTGTGAAACTTCTTTCTCTTCTGTCCATTTAACTAACAGAGTTGAAGCATACTTTTGATTGAGCGGTTCTGAAACACTCTGTAGAACCTGCAAGTTGACATTCCGAGCGATAAAGGGCCTATAGTGGAAAATGGGATATCTTCAAATGAAAACTACACAGAAGCATGCTGTGAAACATCTTTCTGTTCTGTGCATTCAACTAACAGAGTTGAAGCTTATTTTGATTGAGCAGTTCTGAAACACCCTTTCCGTAGAAACAGCAAGTGGACATTCGGAGCGCTAATGCGCCTGTAGCGGAAAAAGTAATATCAAAAAATAAAAACTACACAGAAGCATTCAGTGGAACTTCTTTCTGTTCTGAGCATTCATCTAAGAGAGTTGAAGCTTGCTTTTGATGGAGCAGTTATGAAACACTCTTTCTGTAGAAACTGCAAGTGGACATTCTGAACGCTGAGGGGCCTATAGTGGAAAAAGGAATATCTTCAAGTAAAAACTACACAGAAGCATTCTGTGAAACTTCTTACTGTTCTGTCCATTCAACTAACAGAGTTGAATCTTACTTTTGATAGAGTAGTTCTGAAACACTCTTTCGCTAGTAACTGCAAGTTGACATTCCGAGCGCTAACGGGCCTAAAGTGGAAAAAGTGATATCTTCAAATAAAAACTATACAGAAGCACTCTGTGAAACTTGTTTCTGTTCTCTGCATTAAACTAACAGAGTTGTAGATTACTTTTGATTGAGCAGTTCTGAAACACTCTTTCTGTAGAAACTGCAAGTGGACATTCGGAGCGCTAAGGGGCCTATAGTGGAAAAAGGAATATCTTTAAGTAAAAACTACACAGAAGCATTCTGTGAAACTTCTTTCTGTTCAGTCCATTCATCTAACAGAGTTGAAGCTTACTTTTGATTGAGCAGTTCTGAAACACTCTTTCTGTAGAAACTGCATGTTGACATTCCGAGCACTAAAGGGCCTATAGTGGAAAAAGGGATATCTTCAAATGAAAACTACACCAAAGCATGCTGTGGAAGTTCTTTCTGTTCTGTGCATTCAACTATCACAGTTGAAGCTTACTTTTGATTGAGCAGTTCTGAAACACCCTTTGCGTAGAAACTGCAAGTGGACATTCAGACCGCTAAGGCCCCGGTAGTGGAAAAAGCAATATCAATAAATAAAAACTACACAGAAGCACTCAGTGGAACTTCTTACTGTTCTGAGCATTCATCTAACAGAGTTGAAACTTACTTTTGATTGAGCAGTTCGGAAACACTCTCTCTGTAGAAACTGCAAGTGGACATTCTGAACGCTAAGGGGCCTATAGTGGAAAAAGGGATATCTTCAAATAAAAACTACACAGAAGCATTCTGTGAAACGCCTTTCTGTTCTGTGAATTCAACTAACAGAATTCAAGCTTACTTTTGATTGAGCAGTTCTGGAACACCCTTTCTGTAGAAACTACAAGTGGACATTCGGAGCGCTAAGGTTCCGATAGTGGAAAAAGAAATATCTCCAAAAAAACTACAGAGAAGCATTCAGTGGAACTTCTTTCTGTTCTGTCCTTTCAGCTAACAGAGTTGAAGCTTACTTTTGATTGAGCAGTTCTGAAACACTCTTTCTGTAGAAATTGGAAGTTGACATTCCATGCGCTGTAGTTCCTATAGTGGAAAAAGGGATATCTTCAAATAAAAACTACACAGAAGCTTTGTGTGAAACTTCTTTCTGTTCTGTGCATTCAACTAACCGAGTTGATGCATACTTTTTATTGAGCAGTTCTGAAACCCCCATTCTATAGAAACTGCAATTATACCTTCAGAGCACTAAGGGTCCTAGAGTGGAAAAAGTAATATCTCCAAATAAAAACTACACAGAAGCATCCTGTGAAACTTCTTTGTGTTCTGTGAATTCAACTAAAAGAGTTGAAGCATACTTTTGATTGAGCTGTTGTGAAACACTCTTACTGTAGAAACTGCAAGTGGACATTCTGAATGCTAAGGTGTCAATAGTGGAAAAAGGGCTATCCTCAAATAAAAACTACACAGAAGCATTCTGTGAAACTTCTTTCTGTTCTGTCCATTCAACTAACAGAGATGAAGCTTACTCTTGATTGAGCAGTTCTGAAACACTCTTTATGTAGAAACTGCAAGTTGACATTCCGAGCGTTAAGCGTCCTATAAAGGAGAAAGGGATATCTTCAAATAAAAACTACAGAGAAGCATGCTGTGAAACTACTTTCTGTTCTGTGCATTCAACTAACAGAGTGGAAGCACACTTTTGATTGAGCAGTTCTGAAACACTATTTCTGTAGAAACTGCAAGTGGACATTCGGAGCGCTAAGGGGCCTATAGTGGAAAAAGGAATATCTTCAAGTAAAAACTACACAGAAGCATTCTGTGAAACGTCTTTCTGTTCTGTACATACAACTAACAGAGTTGAATCTTACTTTTGATAGAGTAGTTCTGAAACACTCTTTCGGTAGAAACTGCTAGTTGACATTCCGAGCGCTAACGGGCGTGTAGTGGAAAAAGGGATATCTTCAAATAAAAACTATACAGAAGCACTCTGTGAAACTTCTTTCTGTTCACTGCATTCAACTAACAGAGTTGAAGCTGACTTTTGATTGAGCAGTTCTGAAACACACTTTCTGTAGAAACTGCAAGTGGACATTCGGAGCGCTAAGGTGACTATAGTGGAAAAAGGAATATCTTTAAGTAAAAACTACACAGAAACATTCTGTGAAACTTCTTTCTGTTCGGTCCATTCAACTAACATGGTTGAAGCTTACTTTTGATTGAGCAGTTCTGAAACACCCTTTCTGTAGAAACTGCAAGTGGACATTCGGAGCGCTAAGGCGCCTGTAGTGGAAAAAGAAGTATCAACAAATAAAAACTACACAGAAGCATTCAGTGGAACTTCTTTCTGTTCTGAGCATTCATCTAACAGAGGTGAAGCTTACTTTTGATTGAGCAGTTCTGAAACACTCTTTCTGTAGAAACTGCAAGTGGACATTCTGAACGCTAAGGGGCCTATAGTGGAAAAAGGTCTATATTCAAATAAACACTACACAGAAGCATTCTGTGAAACTTATTTCGGTTCTGTGCATTCAACTAACAGAGTTGAATCTTACTTTTGATAGAGTAGTTCTGAAACACTCTTACATTAGAAACTGCAAGTTGACATTCCGAGCGCTAAAGGGCCTATAGTGGAAAAAGGTATATCTTCAAATAAAAACTATACAAAAGCACTCTGTGAAACTTCTTTCTGTTCTGTGCATTGAACTAACAGGGTTGAAGCTTACTTTTGATTGAGCAGTTCTGAAACACCCTTTCTGTAGAAACTGCAAGTGGACATTCAGAGCGCTAAGTCGCCTGTAGTAGAAAAAGTAGTATCAACAAATAAAAAATACACAGTAGCATTCTGTGAAACTTCTTTCTCTTGTGTCCATTTAACTAACAGAGTTGTAGCGTACTTTTGATTGAGCAGTTCTGAAAGACTCTTTCTGTAGAAACTGCAAGTTGACATTCCGAGCGATAAAGGGCCTATAGTGGAAAAAGGGATATCTTCAAATGAAAGCTACACAGAAGCATGTTGTGAAACTTCTTTCTGTTCTGCGCATTCAACTAACAGAGTTGAAGCTTACTTTTGATTGAGCAGTTCTGAAACACCCTTTGTGTAGAAACTGCAAGTGGGCATACGGACCAATAGGGCGCCTGTAGTGGAAAAAGAATTATCAAAAATTAAAAACTACACAGAAGCATTCAGTGGAACTTCTTTCTGTTCTGAGCATTCATCTAACAGATTTGAAGCTTACTTTTGATTGAGCAGTTCTGAAACACTCTTTCTGTAGAAACTGCAAGGGGATATTCTGAAGGCTAAGGGGCCTGTAGTGGAAAAAGGGATATCTTGAAATAAAAACTACACAGAAGAATTCTGTGAAGCGTCTTTCTGTTCTGTGCATTCAACTAACAGAATTGAAGCTTACTTTTGATTGAGCAGTTCTGAAACACCCTTTCTGTAGAAACTACAAGTGGACATTTGGAGCGCTAAGGGGCCTATAGTGGAAAAAGTAATATCTCCAAAAAAAACTACACAGAAGCATTCAGGGAAACTTCTTTCTGTTCTGTCCTTTCAGCTAACAGAGTTGAAGCTTACTTTTGATTGAGCAGTTCTGAAACACTCTCTCTGTAAGAATTGGAAGATGACATTCCATGCGCTGAAGGGCCTATAGTGGAAAAAGGGATATCTTCAAATAAAAACTACACAGAAGCTTTCTGTGAAACTTCTTTCTGTTCTGTGCATTCAACTAAGAGAGTTGAAGCATACTTTTGATTGAGCAGTTCTGAAACACCCATTCTATAGAAACTGGAAGTGTACCTTCAGAGCACTAAGGGTCCTACAGTGGAAAAAGTCTTATCTCCTAAAAAAACCACACAGAAGCATGCTGTGAAACTTCTTTGTATTCTGTGCATTCAACTAAAAGAGTTGAAGCATACTTTTGATTGAGCAGTTCTCAAACACTCTTTCTGTAGTAACTGTAAGTGGACATTCAGAACGCTAAGGGGCCAATAGTGGAAAAAGGGCTATATTCAAATAAACACTACAGAGAAGCATTCTGTGAAACTACTTTCTGTTCTTTCCATTCAACTAACAGAGTTGAAGCTTTCTATTGATTGAGCCGTTCTGAAACACACTTTCTGTAGAAACTGCAAGTGGACAATCGGAGAGCTAAGGGGCCTATAGTGGAAAAAGCAATACCTTCAAGTAAAAACTACTCAGAAGCATTCTGTGAAACTTCTTTCTGTTCTGTCCATCCAACTAACAGAGTTGAATCTTACTTTTGTTTGAGCATTTCTGAAACACTCTTTCTGTAGAAATTGCTATTTGACATTCTGAGCGCTAAAGGGCCTATAGTGGAAAATGGGATATCTGCAAATAAAAACTACACCGAAGCATGCTGTGAAACTTATTTCTGTTCTGCGCATTCAACTAACAGAGTTGAAGCTTACTTTTTATTGAGCAGTTCTGAAACACCCTTTCTGTAGAAACAGCAAGTGGACATTCGGAGCGCTAAGGCGCCTGTAGTGGAAAAAGGAATATCAACAAATAAAAACTACACAGTAGCATTCTGTGAAGCTTCTTTCTGTTGTGTGCATTCAACTAAGAGAGTTGAAGCTTACAATTGTTTGAGCAGTTCTGAAACACTCATTCTGCAGAAACTGCATGTTGACATTCAGAGCGCTAAAGGGCCTATAGTGGAAAAATGGATATCTTCAAATAAAAACTACACAGAAGCTTTCTGTGAAACTTCTTTCTGTTCTGTGCATTCAACTAACAGAGTTGAAGCATTCTTTTGATTGAGCAGTTCTGAAACACTATTTCTGTAGAAACTGCTACTGGACATTCGGAGCGCTAAGGGGCCTATAGTGGAAAAAGGAATATCTTCAAATAAAAACTACACAGAAGCATTCTGTGAAACTGCTTTCTGTTCTATCCATTCAACTAACAGAGTTGTATCTTACTTTTGATTGAGCAGTCCTGAAACTCTTTTTCTGTAGAAACTGGAAGTTGACACTCCAAGCGCTAAAGGGCATATAGTGGAAAAAGGGAAATCTTCAAATAAAAACTACACCGAATTATGCTGTGAAACTTATTTCTGTTCTGCGCATTCAACTAACAGAGTTGAAGCTTACTTTTTATTGAGCAGTTCTGAAACACCCTTTCTGTAGAAACAGCAAGTGGACATTCGGAGCGCTAAGGCGCCTGTAGTGGAAAAAGGAATATCAACAAATTAAAACTACACAGTAGCATTCTGTGAAACTTCTTTCTATTCTGTGCATTAATCTAACAGATTTGAAGCTTGCTTTTGATTGAGGAGTTCTGAAACACTCTTTCTATAGCAACTGCAAGTGGACATTCTGAACGCTAAGTGGCCTATAGTGGAGAAAGTGATATCTTCAAAGAAAAACTACACGGAAGCATTCTGTGAAAAGTCTTTCTGTTCTCTACATTCAACTAACAGAATTGAAGCTTACTTTTGATTGAGCACTTCTGAAACCGACTTTCTTTAGAAACTACAAGTGGACGTTCGGAGCGCTAAGGGGCCTATACTGGAAAAAGTAAAATCTCCAAAAAAAACTACACAGAAGCATTCAGTGAAACTTCTTTCTGTTCCATCCTTTCAGCTAACAGAGTTGAAGCTTACTTTTGATTGAGCAGTCCTGAAACACTCTTTCTGTAGAAACTGGAGGTTGACATTCCATGCGCTGAAGGGCCTATAGTGGAAAAAGGGATATCTTCAAATAAAAACTACACAGATGCTTTCTGTGAAACTTCTTTCTGTTCTGTGCATTCAACTAACAGATTTGAAGCATACTTTTGATACAGCAGTTCTGAAACACCCATTCTATAGAAACTGGAAGTGTACATTCAGAGCACTAAGGGTCCTACAGTGGAAAACGTCATATCTCCAAATAAAAACTACACAAATGCATGCTGTGAAACTTCTTTGTGTTCTGTGCATTCAACTAAAAGTGTTGAAGCATACTTTTGATTGAGCAGTTCTGAAACACTCTTTTTGTAGAAACTGCAAGTGGACATTCTGAATGCTAAGGGGCCAATAGTGGAAAAAGGGCTATCTTCAAATAAAAACTACAGAGAAGCATTCTGTGAAACTTCTTTCTGTTCTGTCCATTCAACTAACAGAGATGAAGCTTACTATTGATTGAGCAGTTCTGAAACACTCTTTATTGTGAAACTGCAAGTTGACATTCCGATCGCTAAGCGTCCTATAAAGGAGAAAGTGATATCTTCAAATAAAAACTGCACAGAAGCATGCTGTGAAACTTCTTTCTGTTCTGTGCATTCAACTAACAGAGTTCAAGCTTACTTTTGATTGAGCAGTTCTGAAGCAATCTTTGTGTAGAAACTGCAAGTGGACATTCTGAATGCTAAGGGGCCTATAGTGGAAAAAGGATATCTTCAAATAAAAACTACACAGAAGCATTCTGTGAAACGTCTTTCTATTCTGTGCATTCAACTAACAGAATTGAAGCTTACTTTTGATTGAGCAGTTATGAAACACCCTTTCTGTAGAAACTACAAGTGGACATTCGGAGCGCTAAGGGGCCTATAGTGGAAAAAGTAATATCTCTAAAAAAAACTACACAGAAGCATTCAGTGAAACTTCATTCTGTTCTGTCCTTCCAGCTAACAGAGTTGAAGCTTACTTTTGATTGAGCAGTTCTGAAACACTCTTTCTGTAGAAATTGGAAGTTGACATCCCATGCACTGAAGGGCCTATAGTGGAAAAAGTGATATCTTCAAATAAAAACTACACAGAAGCTTTCTGTGAAACTTCTTTCTGTTCTGTGCATTCAACTAACAGAGTTGATGCATACTTTTGATTGAGCACTTGTGAAACACCCATTCTATAGAAACTGCAAGTGTACGTTTAGAGAACTAACGGTCCTACAGTGGAAAAAGTCATATCTCCTAATAAAAACTACAAGAAACATACTGTTCAACTTCTTTGTGTTCTGTCCATTCAAATAAAAGAGTTGAAGCATACTTTTGATTGAGCAGTTCTGAAACACGCTTTCTGTAGAAACTGCAAGTGGACATTCTGAATGCTAATGGGCCAATAGTGGAAAAAGGGCTATCTTGAAATAAAAACTACAGAGAAGCATTCTGTGAAACTTCTTTCTGTTCTGTCCATTCAACTAACAGAGATGAAGCTTACTTTTGATTGAGCAGTTCTGAAACACTCTTTATGTAGAAACTGCAAGTTGACACACCGAGCGCTAAGCGTCCTATAAAGGAGAAAGGCATATCTTCAAATAAAAACTACACAGAAGCAATCTGTGAAACTTCTTTCTGTTCTGTGCATTCAACTAACAGAGTTGAAGCTTACTTTTGATTGAGCAGTTCCGAAACACTCTTTCTGTAGAAACTGCAAGTGGACATTCGGAGCGCTAAGGGGCCTATAGTGGAAAAAGGAATATCTCCAAATAAAACTACACAGAAGCATTCAGTGAAACTTCTTTCTGTTCTCTGCATTCAACTAGCACAGTTGAAGCTTACTTTTGACTGAGCAGTTCTGAAAAACCCTTTGTGTAAAATCTGCAAGTGGACAATCGGACCGCTAAGGCGCCTGTAGTGGAAAAAGTAATATCAAAAAATAAAAACTACACAGAAGAATTCAGTGGAACTTCCTTCTGTTCTGAGCATTCATCTAACAGAGTTGAAGCTTACTTTTGATTGAGCAGTTCTGAAACACTCTTTCTGTAGAAACTGCAAGTGGACATTCTGAACGCTAAGGGGCCAATAGTGGAAAAAGGGCTATATTCAAATAAACACTACTCAGAAGCATTCTGTGAAACTTCTTTCTGTTCTGTCCATTCAACTAACAGAGTTGAAGCTTACTTTTGATTGAGCAGTTCGGAAACACACTTTCTGTAGAAACTGCAAGTGGACAATCGGAGCGATAAGGGGCTTATAGTGGGAAAAAGAATATCTTCATGTAAAAACTACACAGAAACATTCTGTGAAACTTCTTTCTCTTCTATCCATTCAACTAACAGAGTTGAAGCTTACTTTTGATTGAGCAGCTCTGAGACATTCTTTCTGAGGAAACTGCAAGTTGAAATTTGGAGCGCTAAAGGGCCTATAGTGGAAAAAGGTATATCTTCAAATAAAAACTACACAGAAGCATGCTGTGAAACTGATTTCGCTTCTGTATATTCAACTAACAGAGTTGAAGCTTACTTTTGATTGAGCAGTTTCGAAACACTCTTTCTGTAGAAACTGCAAGTTGATATTCCGAGCGCTAAGGGGCCTATAGTGGAAAAAGGAATATCTCCAAATAAATACCACACAGAAGCTTTCTGTGAAAATTTCTGTACTCTGCATTCAACTACCAGAGTTGAAGCTTACCTTTGATTGAGCAGTTCCGAAACACTCTTTCTGTAGAAACTGCAAGTGGACATTCGGAGCGCTAAGGGGACTTTAGGGAAAAAGGAATATTTTCAAATAAAAACTACACAGAAGCATTCTGTGAAACTTCTTTCTGTTCTGTCCATTCAACTAACAGAGTTGAATCTTACTTTTGATAGAGTAGTTCTGAAACACTCTTTCGGTAGAAACTGCAAGTTGACCTTCCGAGCGCTAACGGGCCTATAGTGGAAAAAGGGATATCTTCAAATAAGAACTATACAGAAGCACTCTGTGAAACTTCTTTCTGTTCTCTGCATTCAACTAACAGAGTTGAAGCTTACTTTTGACTGAGCAGTTCTGAAACACTCTTTCTGTAGAAACTGCAATTGGACATTCGGAGCGCTAAGGGGCCTATAGTGGAAAAAGGAATATCTTGAAGTAAAAACTACACAGAAGCATTCTGTGAAAATTCTTTCTGTTCGGTCCATTCAACTAACAGAGTTGAAGCTTACTTTTGATTGAGCAGTTCTGAAACACTCTTTCTGTAGAAACTGCATGTTGACATTCAGAGCGCTAAAGGGCCTATAGTGGAAAAAGGGATATCTTCAAATAAAAACTACACAGAAGCATGCTGTGAAACATATTTCTGTTCTGTGCATTGAACTAACAGGTTTGAAGCTTACGCTTGATTGAACAGTTCTGAAACACCCTTTTTGTAGAAACCGCAAGTGGACATTCGGAGTGCTAAGGCGCCTGCAGTGTAAAAAGTAGTATCAACAAATAAAAACTACATAGAAGCATTCTGCGAAACTTCTTTCTCTTCTGTCCATTTAACTAACAGATTTGAAGCGCACTTTTGATTGAGCAGTTCTGAAACACTCTTTCTTTAGAAACTGCAAGTTGACATTTCGTGCGATAAAGGGCCTATAGTGGAAAAAGGGATATCTTCAAATAAAAACTACACAGAAGCATTCTGTGAAACGTCTTTCTGTTCTCTGCATTCAACTAACAGAATTGAAGCTTACTTTTGATTGAGCAGTTCTTAAACACCCTTTCTGTAGAAACTACAAGTGGACATTCGGAGCGCTAAGGGGCCTATAGTGGAAAAAGTAATATCTCCAAAAAAAACTACACAGAAGCATTCAGGGAAACTTCTTTCTGTTCTGTCCTTCCAGCTAACAGAGTTGAAGCTTACTTTTGATTGAGCAGTTCTGAAACACTCTTTCTGTGGAATTTGGAAGTTGACATTCCATGCACTGAAGGGCCTATAGTGGAAAAAGTGATATCTTCAAATAAAAACTACACAGAAGCTTTCTGTGAAACTTCTTTCTGTTCTGTGCATTCAACTAACAGAGTTGAAGCATACTTTTGATTGAGCAGTTCTGAAACACCCATTCTATAGAAACTGGAATTGTAACTTCAGAGCACTAAGGGTCCTACAGTGGAAAAAATCATATCTCCAAATAAAAACTACACAGAAGCATGCTGTGAAACTTCTTTGTGTTCTGTGCATTCAACTAAAAGAGCTGAAGCATACTTTTGATTGAGCATTTCTGAAACACTCTTTCTGTAGATACTGCAAGTTGACATTCTGAACACTAAGGGGCCAATAGTGGAAAAAGGGCGATATTCAAATAAACACTACACAGAAGCATTCTGTGAAACTTCTTTCTGTTCTGTCCATTCAACTAACAGAGTTGGAGCTTTCTTTTTATGGAGCAGTTCTGAAACACACTTTCTGTAGAAACTGCAAGTGGACAATCGGAGCGCTAAGGGGCCTATAGTGGAAAAAGGAATATCTTCAAGTAAAAACTACACAGTATCATTCCGTGAAACTTCTGTCTGTTCTATCCATTCAACAAACAGAGTTGAAGCTTACTTTTGATTGAGCAGTTCTGAGACCCTCTTTCTGAGGAAACTGCAAGTTGACATTCGGAGGGGTAAAGGGCCTATAGTGGAAAAAGGGATATCTTCAAATAAAAACTACACAGAAGCATGCTGTGAAACTTATTTCGGTTCTGTGCTTTCAAGTAACAGAGTTGTAGCTTACTTTTGATTGAGCAGTTTCGAAACACTCTTTCTGTAGAAACTGCAAGTTGACATTCCGAGCGCTAATGGGGCCTATAGTTGAAAAAGGAATATCTCCAAATAAATACCACACGGAAGCACTCTGTGAAACTTCTTTCTGTTCTCTGCATTCACCTAACAGAGTTCAACCTTACTTTTGATTGAGCAGTTCTGAAACACTCTTTCTGTAGAAACTGCAAGTGGACATTCAGAGCGCTAAGGGGCCTATAGTGGAAAAAGTAATATCTCCAAAAAAAACTATGCAGAAGCATTCACTGAAAGTCCTTTCAGTTCTGTCCTTTCAGCTAAGAGAGTTGAAGCTTACTTTTGATTGAGCAGTTCTGAAACACTCTTTCTGTAGAAATTGGAAGTTGACATTAAATGCGATGCAGGGCCTATAGAGGAAAAATGGATATCTTCAAATAAAAACTACACAGAAGCTTTCTGTGCAACTTCTTTCTGTTCTGTGCATTCAAATAACAGAGTTGATGCACACTTTTGATTGAGCAATTCTGAAACACCCATTCTATAGAAACTGCAAGTGTACCTTCAGAGCACTAAGGGTCCTACAGTGGAAAAAGGCATATCTCCAAATAAAAACTACACAGAAGCATACTGTGAAACTTCTTTGTGTTCTATGCATTCAACTAAAAGAGTTGAAGCATACTGTTGATTGAGCAGTTCTGAAACACTCTTTCTGTAGAAACTGCAAGTGGACATTCTGAACGCTAAGGGGCCTACAGTGGAAAAAGGGATATCTTCAAATAAAAACTACACAGAAGCATTCTGTGAAACGCCTTTCTGTTCTGTGCATTCAACTAACAGAATTGAAGCTTACTTTTGATTGAGCAGTTCTGAAACACACTTTGTGTAGAAACTACAGTTGGACATTCGGAGCGCTAAGGGGCCTATAGTGGAAAATGTAATATCTCCAAAAAAAACTACGCAGAAGAATTCAGTGAAACTTCTTTCTGTTCTGTCCTTTCAGCTAAGAGAGTTGAAGCTTACTTTTGATTGAGCAGTTCTGAAACACACTTTCTGTAGAAATTGGAATTTGACATTCCATGCGCTGAAGGGCCTATAGTGGAAAAAGGGATATCTTCAAATAAAAACTACACAGAAGCTTTCTGTGAAACTTCTTTCTGTTCTGTGCATTCAACTAACATAGTTGATGCATACTTTTGATTGAGCAGTTCTGAAACACCCATTCTATAGAAACTGCAAGTGTACCTTCAGAGCAATAATGGTCCTACAGTGGAAAAAGGCATATCTCCAAATAAAAACTACACAGAAGCATACTGTGAAACTTCTTTGTGTTCTGTGCATTCAACTAAAAGTGTTGAAGCATACTTTTGATTGAGCAGTTCTGAAACACTCTTTCTGTAGAAACTGCAAGTGGACATTCTGAATGCTAAGGGGCCAATAGTGGAAAAAGTGCTATCTTCAAATAAAAACTACACAGAAGCATTCTGTGAAACTTCTTTCTGTTCTGTCCATTCAACTAACAGAGATGAAGCTTACTATTGATTGAGCAGTTCTGAAACTCTCTTTATATAGAAACTGCAAGTTGACATTCTGAGCGCTAAGCGTCCTATAAAGGAGAAAGGGATATCTTCAAATAAAAACTACACAGAAGCTTTCTGTGAAACTTCTTTCTGTTCTGTGCATTCAACTAACATAGTTGATGCATACTTTTGATTGAGCAGTTCTGAAACATCCATTCTATGGAAACTGCAAGTGTACCTTCAGAGCACTAATGGTCCTACAGTGGAAAAAGGCATATCTCCAAATAAAAACTACACAGAAGCATACTGTGAAACTTCTTTGTGTTCTGTGCATTCAACTAAAAGTGTTGAAGCATACTTTTGATTGAGCAGTTCTGAAACACTCTTTCTGTAGAAACTGCAAGTGGACATTCTGAATGCTAAGGGGCCAATAGTGGAAAAAGGGCTATCCTCTAATAAAAACTACACAGAAGCATTCTGTGAAACTTCTTTCTGTTCTGTCAATTCAACTAACAGAGATGAAGCTTACTATTGATTGAGCAGTTCTGAAACACTCTTTATGTAGAAACTGCAAGTTGACATTCCGATCGCTAAGCGTCCTCTAAAGGAGAAGGGATATCTGCAAATTAAAACTACACAGAAGCATGCTGTGAAACTTCTTTCTGTTCTGCGAACTCAACTAACAGACTTGAAGCATACTTTTGATTGAGCAGTTCTGAAACACTATTTCTGTAAAAACTGCAAGTGTACATTCGGAGCGCTAAGGGGCCTATAGTGGAAAAAGGAATAACTTCAAGTAAAAACTACACAGAAGCATTCTGTGAAACTTCTTTCTGTTCTGTCCATTCAACTAACAGAGTTGAATCTTACTTTTGATTGAGCAGTTCTGAAACACTCTTTCTGTAGAAACTGCAAGTTGACATTCCGAGCGCTAAAGGGCCTATAGTGGAAAAAGGGATATCTTCAAATAAAAACTACACCGAAGCATGCTGTGAAACTTATTTCTGTTCTGCCCATTCAACTAACAGAGTTGAAGCTTACTTTTGATTGAGCAGTTCTGAAACACCCTTTCTGTAGAAACAGCAAGTGGACATTCGGAGCGCTAAAGTGACTGTAGTGGAAAAAGGAATATCAACAAATAAAAACTACACAGTAGCATTCTGTGAAACTACTTTCTCTTCTGTGCATTCATCTAACAGTGCTGAAGCTTGCTTTTGATTGAGTAATTCTGAAACACTCTTTCTATAGCAACTGCAAGTGGACATTCTGTACGCTAAGGGGCCTATAGTGGAAAAAGGGATATGTTCAAAGAAAAACTACACGGAAGCATTCTGTCAAACGTCTTCCTCTTCTGCGCATTCAACTAACAGAATTGAAGCTTACTTTTGATTGAGCAGTTCTGAAACACACTTTCTGTAGAAACTACAAGTGGACATTCGGAGCGCTAAGGGGCCAATAGTGGAAAAAGTGCTATCTTCAAATAAAAACTACACAGAACCATTCCGTGAAACTTCTTTCAGTTCTGTCCATTCAACTAACAGAGATGAAGCTTACAATTGATTGAGCAGTTCTGAAACACTCTTTCTGTAGAAACTGCAAGTGGACATTCTGAACGCTAAGGGGCCAATAGTGGAAAAATGGCTATATTCAAATAAACATTACACAGAAGCATTCTGTGAAACTTCTTTCTGTTCTGTCCATTCAACTAACAGAGTTGAAGCTTACATTTGATTGAGTAGTTGTGAAACACACTTTCTGTAGAAACTGCAATTGGACAATCGGAGCGCTAAGGGGCCTAAAGTGGAAAAAGGAATATCTTGAAGTAAAAACTACACAGAAGCATTCTGTGAAACTTCTTTCTGTTCTATCCATTCAACTAACAGAGTTGAAGCTTACTTTTGATTGAGCAGTTCTGAGACACTCTTTCTGAGGAAACTGCAAGTTGACATTCAGAGCGCTAAGGGGCCTATAGTGGAAAAAGTGATATCTTCAAATAAAAACTGCACAGAAGCATGCTGTGAAACTGATTTCGCTTCTGTATATTCAACTAACAGAGTTGAAGCTTACTTTTGACTGAGCAGTTCTGAAACACTCTTTCTGTAGAAACTGCAATTGGACATTCGGAGCGCTAAGGGGCCTATAGTGGAAAAAGGAATATCTTGAAGTAAAAACTACACAGAAGCATTCTGTGAAACTTTTTTCTCTTCGGTCCATTCAACTAACAGAGTTGAAGATTAATTTTGATTGAGCAGTTCTGAAACACTCTTTCTGTAGAAACTGCATGTTGACATTCAGAGCGCTAAAGGGCCTATAGCGGAAAAAGGGATATCTTCAAATAAAAACTACACAGAAGCATGCTGTGAAACATATTTCTGTTCTGTGCATTGAACTAACAGGTTTGAAGCTTACGTTTGATTGAACAGTTCTGAAACACCCTTTCTGTAGAAACTGCAAGTGGACATTCGGAGTGCTAAGGCGCCTGTAGTGTAAAAAGTAGTATCAACAAATAAAAACTACATAGAAGCATTCTGCGAAACTTCTTTCTCTTCTGTCCATTTAACTAACAGATTTGAAGCGCACTTTTGATTGAGCAGTTCTGAAACACTCTTTCTTTAGAAACTGCAAGTTGACATTGCGTGCGATAAAGGGCCTATAGTGGAAAAAGGGATATCTTCAAATAAAAACTACACAGAAGCATTCTGTGAAACGTCTTTCTGTTCTCTGCATTCAACTAACAGAATTGAAGCTTACTTTTGATTGAGCAGTTCTGAAACACCCTTTCTGTAGAAACTACAAGTGGACATTCGGAGCGCTAAGGGGCCTATAGTGGAAAAAGTAATATCTCCAAAAAAAACTACACAGAAGCATTCAGGGAAACTTCTTTCTGTTCTGTCCTTCCAGCTAACAGAGTTGAAGCTTACTTTTGATTGAGCAGTTCTGAAACACTCTTTCTGTGGAATTTGGAAGTTGACATTCCATGCACTGAAGGGCCTATAGTGGAAAAAGTGATATCTTCAAATAAAAACTACACAGAAGCTTTCTGTGAAACTTCTTCCTGTTCTGTGCATTCAACTAACAGAGTTGAAACATAGTTTTGATTGAGCAGTTCTGAAACACCCATTCTATAGAAACTGGAATTGTAACTTCAGAGCACTAAGGGTCCTACAGTGGAAAAAATCATATCTCCAAATAAAAACTACACAGAAGCATGCTGTGAAACTTCTTTCTGTTCTGCGAACTCAACTAACAGACTTGAAGCATACTTTTGATTGAGCAGTTCTGAAATACTATTTCTGTAAAAACTGCAAGTGTACATTCAGAGCGCTAAGGGGCCTATAGTGGAAAAAGGAATATCTTCAAGTAAAACTACACAGAAGCATTCTGTGAAACTTCTTTCTGTTCTGTCCATTCAACTAACAGAGTTGAATCTTACTTTTGATTGAGCTGTTCTGAAACACTCTTTCTGTAGAAACTGCAAGTTGACATTCCGAGCGCTAAAGGGCCTATAGTGGAAAAAGGGATATCTTCAAATAAAAACTACACCGAAGCATGCTGTGAAACTTATTTCTGTTCTGCCCATTCAACTAACAGAGTTGAAGCTTACTTTTGATTGAGCAGTTCTGAAACACCCTTTCTGTAGAAACAGCAAGTGGACATTCGGAGCGCTAAAGTGCCTGTAGTGGAAAAAGGAATATCAACAAATAAAAACTACACAGTAGCATTCTGTGAAACTACTTTCTCTTCTGTGCATTCATCTAACAGTGCTGAAGCTTGCTTTTGATTGAGTAATTCTGAAACACTCTTTCTATAGCAACTGCAAGTGGACATTCTGTACGCTAAGGGGCCTATAGTGGAAAAAGGGATATGTTCAAAGAAAAACTACACGGAAGCATTCTGTCAAACGTCTTCCTCTTCTGCACATTCAACTAACAGAATTGAAGCTTACTTTTGATTGAGCAGTTCTGAAACACACTTTCTGTAGAAACTACAAGTGGACATTCGGAGCGCTAAGGGGCCAATAGTGGAAAAAGTGCTATCTTCAAATAAAAACTACACAGAACCATTCCGTGAAACTTCTTTCAGTTCTGTCCATTCAACTAACAGAGATGAAGCTTACAATTGATTGAGCAGTTCTGAAACACTCTTTCTGTAGAAACTGCAAGTGGACATTCTGAACGCTAAGGGGCCAATAGTGGAAAAATGGCTATATTCAAATAAACATTACACAGAAGCATTCTGTGAAACTTCTTTCTGTTCTGTCCATTCAACTAACAGAGTTGAAGCTTACATTTGATTGAGTAGTTGTGAAACACACTTTCTGTAGAAACTGCAATTGGACAATCGGAGCGCTAAGGGGCCTAAAGTGGAAAAAGGAATATCTTGAAGTAAAAACTACACAGAAGCATTCTGTGAAACTTCTTTCTGTTCTATCCATTCAACTAACAGAGTTGAAGCTTACTTTTGATTGAGCAGTTCTGAGACACTCTTTCTGAGGAAACTGCAAGTTGACATTCGGAGCGCTAAAGTGCCTATAGTGGAAATAGGGATATCTTAAAATAAAAACTACACAGAAGCATGCTGTGAAACTTATTTCGGTTCTGTCCTTTCAACTAACAGAGTTGAAGCTTACTTTTGATTGAGCCATTCTGAAACACTATTTCTGTAGAAACTGCAAGTGGACATTCGAAGCGCTAAGAGGCCTATAGTGGAAAAAGGAATATCTTCAAGTAAAAACCACACAGAAGCATTATGTGAAACTTCTTTCTGTTCTATCCATTCAAATAACAGAGTTGAAGATTAATTTTGATTGAGCACTTCTGAAACACTCTTTCTGTAGAAACTGCAAGTTGACCTTCCGAGCGCTAAAGGGCCTATAGTTGAAAAAGGGATATCTTCAAATAAAAACTACACCGAAGCATGCTGTGAAACTTATTTCTGTTCTGCGCATTCAACTAACAGAGTTGAAGTTTACTTTTGTTTGAGCAGTTCTGAAAGACCCTTTCTGTAGAAACAGCAAGTGGACATTCGGATCGCTAAGGCGCCTGTAGTGGAAAAAGGAATATAACAAATAAAAACTACACAGTAGCATTCTGTGAAACTTCTTTCTGTTCTGTGCATTTAACTAACAGAGTTGAAGCTTACTATTGATTGAAGAGTTCTGAAACACACTTTCTGCAGAAACTGCATGTTGACATTTAGAGCGCTAAAGGGCATATAATGGAAAAAGGGTTATCTTCAAATAAAAACTACACAGAAGCATGCTGTGAAACTTATTTCTGTTCTGTGCATTGAACTAACAGGGTTGAAGCGTACTTTTGATTGAGCAGTTCTGAAACAAACTTTCTGTAGAAACTGCAAGTGGACATTCGGAGCGCTAAGGCGCCTGTAGTGGAAAAAGTAGTATCAACAAATAAAAACTTCACAGAAGCATTCTGTGAAACTTCTTTCTCTTCTGTCCATTTAACTAACAGAGTTGAAGCGTACTTTTTATTGAGCAGTTCTGAAACACTCTTTCTGTAGAAACTGCAAGTTGACATTCAGAGCGATAAAGGGCCTATAGCGGAAAAAGGGATATCTTCAAATGAAAACTACACACAAGCATGCTGTGAAACTTCTTTCTGTTCTGTGCATTCAACTAACAGAGTTGAAGCTTACTTTTGATTGAGCAGTTCTGAAACACCCTTTGTGTAGAAACTGCAAGTGGACATTCGGACCGCTTAGGCTCCTGTACTGGAAAAAGTAATATCAAAAATAAAAACTACACAGAAGCATTCAGTGGAACTTCTTTCTGTTCTGAGCATTCATCTAACAGATTTGAAGCTTACTTTTGATTGAGCAGTTCTGAAACACTCTTTCTGTGGAAACTGCAAGTGGACATTCTGAACGCTAAGGGGCCTGCAGTGGAAAAAGTGATATCTTCAAATAAAAACTACACTGAATCATTCTGTGAAACATCTTTCTGTTCTGTGCATTCAACTAACAGAATTGAAGCTTACTTTTGATTGAGCAGTTCGGAAACACCATTTCTGTAGAAACTACAAGTGGACATTCGGAGTGCTAAGGGGCCTATAGTGGAAAAAGTAATGTCTCCAAAAAAAACTACACAGAAGCATTCAGTGAAACTTCTTTCTGTTCTGTCCTTTCAGCTAACGGAGTTGAATCTTACTTTTGATTGAGCAGTTCTGAAGCACTCTTTCTGTAGAAATTGGAAGTTGACATTCCATGCGCTGAAGGGCCTATAGTGGAAAAAGGGATATCTTCAAATAAAAACTACACAGAATCTTTCTGTGAAACTTCTTTCTGTTCTGAGCATTCATCTAACAGAGTTGAAGCTTACTTTTGATTGAGCAGTTCTGAAACACTCTTTCTGTTGAAACTGCAAGTGGACATTCGGAGCGCTAAGGTGCCTTTAGTGGAAAAAGGAATATCTTGAAGTAAAAACTACACAGAAGCATTCTGTGAAACTTCTTTCTGTTCTTTCCATTCAACTAACAGTGTCGAATCTTACTTTTGATTGAGCAGTTCTGAAACACTCTTTCTGTAGAAACTGAAAGTTGACATTCCGAGCGCTAAAGGGCCTTCAGTGGAAAAAGGGATATCTTCAAATAAAAACTACACCGAAGCATGCTGTGAAACTTATTTCTGTTCTGGGAATTCAAATAACAGAGTTGAAGCTTACTTTTGATTGAGCAGTTCTGAATCACCCTTTCTGTAGAAATAGCAAGTGGACATTCGGAGCGCTAAAGAGCCTGTAGTGGAAAAAGGAATATCAACAAATAAAAACTACACAGTAGCATTCTGTGAAACTTGTTTCTGTTCTATGCATTCATCTAAGAGAGTTGAAGCTTGCTTTTGATTGAGGAGTTCTGAAACACTCTTTCTATAGCAACTGCAAGTGGACATTCTGAACCATAAGGGGCCTTTAGTGGAAAAGGTAATATCTACAGAAAAAACTACACAGAAGCATTCAGTGAAACTTCTTTCTGTTGTGTCGTTTCAGCTAACAGAGTTGAAGCTTACTTTTGATTGAGCAGTTCTGAACCACTCTTTTTGTAGAAACTGGAAGTTGGCATTGCGAGCGCTAACGGGCCTATAGTGGAAAAAGGGATATCTTCAAATAAAAACTATACAGAAGCACTCTGTGAAACTTCTTCCTGTTCTCCGCATTCTACTAACAGAGTTGAAGCTTACTTTTGATTGAGCAGTTCTGAAAAACCCTTTCTGTAGAAATTACAAGTGGACATTCGGAGCGCTATGGGGCTCATTGTGGAAAAAGTAATATCTCCAAAAAAAACTACACAGAAGCATTCATTGAAACTTCTTTCTGTTCTGTCCTTTCAGCTAACAGAGTTGAAACTTACTTTTGATTGAGCAGTTCTGAAACACACTTTCTGTAGAAACTGCAATTGGACAATCGGAGCGCTAAGGGGCCTATAGTGGAAAAAGGAATATCTTCAAGTAAAAACTACACAGAATCATTCTTTGAAACTTCTTTCTGTTCTGTCCATTCAACTAACAGAGTTGAAGCTTACTTTTGATTGAGCAGTTCTGAGACACTCTTTCTGAGGAAACTGCAACTTGACATTCGAAGCGCTAAAGGGCCTATAGTGGAAAAAGGGATATGTTCAAATAAAAACTAAACAGAAGCATGCTGTGAAACTGATTTCGGTTCTGTGCATTCAACTAAGAGAGTTGAAGCTTACTTTTGATTGAGCAGTTTCGAAACACTCTTTCTGTAGAAACTGCAAGTTGACATTCCGAGAGCTAAGGGGCCTATAGTGGAAAAAGGAATATCTCCAAATAAATACCACACAGAAGCATTCTGTGAAACTTCTTTCTGTACTCTGCATTCAACTATCAGAGTTGAAGCTTACCTTTGATTGAGCAGTTCTGAAACACTCTTTCTGTAGAAACTGCAAGTGGATATTCGGAGTGCTAAGGGGACTTTAAGGAAAAAGGAATATTTTCAAATAAAAACTACACAGAAGCATTCTGTGAAACTTCTTTCTGTTCTGTCCATTCAACTAACAGAGTTGAATCTTACTTTTTATAGAGTAGTTCTGAAACACTCTTTCTGTAGAAACTGCAAGTGGACATTCTGAACGCTAAGGGGCCTATAGTGGAGAAAGGTATATCTTCAAAGAAAAACAATACGGAAGCATTCTGTGAAACGTATTTCTGTTCTGTGCGTTCAACTAACAGAATTGAAGCTTACTTTTGATTAAGCAGTTCTGAAACACCCTTTCTGTAGAAATTACAAGTGAACATTCAGAGCGCTAAGGGGCCTATAGTGGAAAAGTTAATATCCCATAAAAATCTACACAGAAGCATTCAGTGAAACTTCTTTCTGTTCTGTCCTTTCAGCTAACAGAGTTGAAGCTTACTTTTGATTGAGCAGTTCTGAAACACTCTTTCTGTTGGAACTGGAAGTTTAAATTCCATGCGCTGAAGGGCCTATAATTGAAAAAGTGATATCTTCAAATAAAACTACACAGAAGCTTTCTGTGAAACTTCTTTCTGTTCTGTGCATTCAACTAACAGAGTTGAAGCGTACTTTTTATTGAGCAGTTCTGAAACACTCTTTCTGTAGAAACTGCAAGTTGACATTCAGAGCGATAAAGGGCCTATAGCGGAAAAAGGGATATCTTCAAATGAAAACTACACACAAGCATGCTGTGAAACTTCTTTCTGTTCTGTGCATTCAACTAACAGAGTTGAAGCTTACTTTTGATTGAGCAGTTCTGAAACACCCTTTGTGTAGAAACTGCAAGTGGACATTCAGACCGCTTAGGCTCCTGTACTGGAAAAAGTAATATCAAAAATAAAAACTACACAGAAGCATTCAGTGGAACTTCTTTCTGTTCTGTGCATTCATCTAACAGATTTGAAGCTTACTTTTGATTGAGCAGTTCTGAAACACTCTTTCTGTGGAAACTGCAAGTGGACATTCTGAACGCTAAGGGGCCTGCAGTGGAAAAAGTGATATCTTCAAATAAAAACTACACTGAATCATTCTGTGAAACATCTTTCTGTTCTGTGCATTCAACTAACAGAATTGAAGCTTACTTTTGATTGAGCAGTTCGGAAACACCATTTCTGTAGAAACTACAAGTGGACATTCGGAGTGCTAAGGGGCCTATAGTGGAAAAAGTAATGTCTCCAAAAAAAACTACACAGAAGCATTCAGTGAAACTTCTTTCTGTTCTGTCCTTTCAGCTAACTGAGTTGAATCTTACTTTTGATTGAGCAGTTCTGAAGCACTCTTTCTGTAGAAATTGGAAGTTGACATTCCATGCGCTGAAGGGCCTATAGTGGAAAACGGGATATCTTCAAATAAAAACTACACAGAATCTTTCTGTGAAACTTCTTTCTGTTGTGAGCATTCATCTAACAGAGTTGAAGCTTACTTTTGGTTGAGCAGTTCTGAAACACTCTTTCTGTTGAAACTGCAAGTGGACATTCGGAGCGCTAAGGTGCCTTTAGTGGAAAAAGGAATATCTTGAAGTAAAAACTACACAGAAGCATTCTGTGAAACTTCTTTCTGTTCTTTCCATTCAACTAACAGTGTCGAATCTTACGTTTGATTGAGCAGTTCTGAAACACTCTTTCTGTAGAAACTGAAAGTTGACATTCCGAGCGCTAAAGGGCCTTCAGTGGAAAAAGGGATATCTTCAAATAAAAACTACACCGAAGCATGCTGTGAAACTTATTTCTGTTCTGGGAATTCAAATAACAGAGTTGAAGCTTACTTTTGATTGAGCAGTTCTGAATCACCCTTTCTGTAGAAATAGCAAGTGGACATTCGGAGCGCTAAAGAGCCTGTAGTGGAAAAAGGAATATCAACAAATAAAAACTACACAGTAGCATTCTGTGAAACTTGTTTCTGTTCTATGCATTCATCTAAGAGAGTTGAAGCTTGCTTTTGATTGAGGAGTTCTGAAACACTCTTTCTATAGCAACTGCAAGTGGACATTCTGAACCATAAGGGGCCTTTAGTGGAAAAGGTAATATCTACAGAAAAAACTACACAGAAGCATTCAGTGAAACTTCTTTCTGTTGTGTCGTTTCAGCTAACAGAGTTGAAGCTTACTTTTGATTGAGCAGTTCTGAACCACTCTTTTTGTAGAAACTGGAAGTTGGCATTGCGAGCGCTAACGGGCCTATAGTGGAAAAAGGGATATCTTCAAATAAAAACTATACAGAAGCACTCTGTGAAACTTCTTCCTGTTCTCCGCATTCTACTAACAGAGTTGAAGCTTACTTTTGATTGAGCAGTTCTGAAAAACCCTTTCTGTAGAAATTACAAGTGGACATTCGGAGCGCTATGGGGCTCATTGTGGAAAAAGTAATATCTCCAAAAAAAACTACACAGAAGCATTCATTGAAACTTCTTTCTGTTCTGTCCTTTCAGCTAACAGAGTTGAAACTTACTTTTGATTGAGCAGTTCTGAAACACACTTTCTGTAGAAACTGCAATTGGACAATCGGTGCGCTAAGGGGCCTATAGTGGAAAAAGGAATATCTTCAAGTAAAAACTACACAGAATCATTCTTTGAAACTTCTTTCTGTTCTGTCCATTCAACTAACAGAGTTGAAGCTTACTTTTGATTGAGCAGTTCTGAGACACTCTTTCTGAGGAAACTGCAACTTGACATTCGAAGCGCTAAAGGGCCTATAGTGGAAAAAGGGATATGTTCAAATAAAAACTAAACAGAAGCATGCTGTGAAACTGATTTCGGTTCTGTGCATTCAACTAAGAGAGTTGAAGCTTACTTTTGATTGAGCAGTTTCGAAACACTCTTTCTGTAGAAACTGCAAGTTGACATTCCGAGAGCTAAGGGGCCTATAGTGGAAAAAGGAATATCTCCAAATAAATACCACACAGAAGCATTCTGTGAAACTTCTTTCTGTACTCTGCATTCAACTATCAGAGTTGAAGCTTACCTTTGATTGAGCAGTTCTGAAACACTCTTTCTGTAGAAACTGCAAGTGGATATTCGGAGTGCTAAGGGGACTTTAAGGAAAAAGGAATATTTTCAAATAAAAACTACACAGAAGCATTCTGTGAAACTTCTTTCTGTTCTGTCCATTCAACTAACAGAGTTGAATCTTACTTTTGATAGAGTAGTTCTGAAACACTCTTTTGGTAGAAACTGCAAGTGGACATTCTGAACGCTAAGGGGCCTATAGTGGAGAAAGGTATATCTTCAAAGAAAAACAATACGGAAGCATTCTGTGAAACGTATTTCTGTTCTGTGCGTTCAACTAACAGAATTGAAGCTTACTTTTGATTAAGCAGTTCTGAAACACCCTTTCTGTAGAAATTACAAGTGAACATTCAGAGCGCTAAGGGGCCTATAGTGGAAAAGTTAATATCCCATAAAAATCTACACAGAAGCATTCAGTGAAACTTCTTTCTGTTCTGTCCTTTCAGCTAACAGAGTTGAAGCTTACTTTTGATTGAGCAGTTCTGAAACACTCTTTCTGTAGGAACTGGAAGTTTAAATTCCATGCGCTGAAGGGCCTATAATTGAAAAAGTGATATCTTCAAATAAAACTACACAGAAGCTTTCTGTGAAACTTCTTTCTGTTCTGTGCATTCAACTAACAGAGTTGAAGCTTACTTTTGATTGAGCAGTTCTGAAACACCCATTCTATAGAAACTGGAAGTGTACCTTCAGAGCACTAAGGGTCCTACAGTGGAAAAAGTCATATCTCCATATAAAAACTACACAGAAGCATTCTGTGAAACGTCTTTCTGTTCTGTGCATTCAACTAACAGAACTGAAGCTTACTTTTGATTGAGCAGTTCTGAAACACCCTTTCTGTAGAAACTACAAGTGGACATTCGGAGCGCTAATGGGCCTACAGTGGAAAAAGTAATATCTCCAAAAAAAATTACACAGAAGCATTCAGTGAAACTTCTTTCTGTTCTGTCCTTTCAGCTAACAGAGTTGAAACCTACTTTTGATTGAGCAGTTCTGAAACACTCTTTCTGTAGAAACTGGAGGTTGACATTCCATGCGCTGAAGGGCCTATAGTGGAAAAAGGGATATCTTGAAATAAAAACTACACAGAAGCATTCTGTGAAACTTGTTTCTGTTCTGTGCATTCAACTAACAGAGTTGATGCATACTTTTGATTGAGCAGTTCTGAAACAACAATTCTATAGAAACTGCAAGTATACCTTCAGAGCAATAATGGTCCTACAGTGGAAAAAGACATATCTCCAAATAAATACTACACAGAAGCATACTGTGAAACTTCTTTGTGTTCTGTGCATTCAACTAAAAGAGTTGAAGCATACTTTTGATTGAGCAGTTCTGATACACTCTTTGTGTAGAAACTGCAAGTGGACATTCTGAACGCTAAGGGGCCAATAGTGGAAAAAGGGATATCTTCAAATAAAAACTACACAGAAGCATTCTGTGAAACTTCTTTCTGTTCTGTCCATTCAACTAACAGAGATGAAGCTTACTATTGATTGAGCAGTTCTGAAACACTCTTTATGTAGAAACTGCAAGTTGACATTCCGAGCGCTAAGCGTCGTATAAAGGGGAAAGGGATATCTTCTAATAAAAACTACACAGAAGCATGCTGTGAAACTACTTTCTGTTCTGTGCATTCAACTAACAGAGTTGAAGCATATTTTTGATTGAGCAGCTCTGAAAGACACTTTCTGTAGAAACTGCAGGTGGACAATCGGAGCGCTAAGGCGCCTATAGTGGAAAGAGGAATATCTTCAAGTGAAAACTACACAGAAGCATTCTGTGAAACTTCGTTCTGTTTTATCCATTCAACTAACTGGGTTGAAGCTTACTTTTGATTGAGCTGTTCTGAGACACTCTTTCTGAGGAAACTGCAAGTTGACATTCGGAGCGCTAAAGGGCCTATAGTGGAAATAGGGATATCTTAAAATAAAAACTACACAGAAGCATGCTGTGAAACTTATTTCGGTTCTGTCCTTTCAACTAACAGAGTTGAAGCTTACTTTTGATTGAGCAGTTCTGAAACAAACTTTCTGTAGAAACTGCAAGTGGACATTCAGAGCGCTAAGGCGCCTGTAGTGGAAAAAGTAGTATCAACAAATAAAAACTTCACAGAAGCATTCTGTGAAACTTCTTTCTGTTCTATCCATTCAACTAACAGAGTTGAAGCCTACTTTTGATTGAGCAGTTCTGAGACACTCTTTCTGAGGAAACTGCAAGTTGACATTCCGAGCGCTAAAGGGCCTATAGTGGAAAAAGTAATATCAACAATTTAAAACTACATGGAAGCATGCTGTGCAACTCATTTCTGCTCTATGCATTCAACTAACAGAGTGGAATCTTACTTTTGATTGAGTAGTTCTGAAAAACTCTTTCGGTAGAAACTGCAAGTTGACATTCCTAGCGCTAAGTGGCCTTTAGTGGAAAAAGGGATATCTTGAAATAAAAACTATACAGAAGAATTCTGGGAAACTTCTTTCTATTCTGTGCATTCAACTAACAGAGTTGAAGCTTACTTTTGATTGAGTGGTTCTGAAACACTCTGTAGAAACTGAAAGTTGACATTCCGAGCACTACAGGGCCTATAGTGGAAAAATAGATATCTTCAAATAAAAACTACACAGAAGCATGCTGTGAAACTTATTTCTGTTCTGTGCATTCAACTAACAGAGTTGAAGCTTATTTTTGATTGAGCAGTTCTGAAACACTCTTTCTGTAGAAACTGCAAGTGGACATTCCGAGCGCTAAGGGGCCTATTGTGGAAAAAGGAATATCTTCAATTAAAAACTACACAGAAGCATTCTGTGAAACTTCTTTCTGTTCTGTGCATTGAACTAACAGGGTTGAAGCTTACATTTGAATCAGCAGTTCTGAAACACCCTTTCTGTAGAAACTGCAATTGGATATTCGGAGCGCTAAGGCTCCTGTAGGGGAAAAAGTAATATCAACAAATAAAAACTACACAGAAGCGTTCTGTGAAACTTCTTTCGGTTCTGTCAGTTCAACTAACAGGGTTGAAGCGTACTTTGATTGAGCAGTTCTGAAACACTCTTTCTGTAGAAACTGCAAGTGGACATTCTGATCGCTAAGGAGCCTGTAGTGGAAAAAGGGATATCTTCAAATAAAAACTACACAGAAGCATTCTATGAAATGTCTTTCTGCTCTGTGCATTCAACTAACAGAATTGAAGCTTACTTTTGATTGATCAGTTCTGAAACACCCTTTCTGTAGAAACTACAAGTGGACATTCGGAGCGCTAAGGGGCCTATAGTGGAAAAATTAATATCTCCAAATAAAAACTACACAGAAGCATTCTGTGAAACTTCTTTCTGTTCAGTGCATTCAACTAACAGAGTTGAAGCAGACCTTTGATTGAGCAGTTCTGAAACACTCTTTCTGTAGAAACTGCAAGTTGACATTCCAAGCGCTAAGCGGCCTATAGTGGAAAAAGGAATATCTTCAAGTAAAAACTACACAGAATCATTCTGTTGAACTTCTTTGTGTTCTGTGCATTCAACTAACCTTGTTGAAGCATACTTTTGATTGAGCAGTTCTGAAACACCCATTGTGTAGAAACTGCATGTCTACCTTCAGAGCACTAATGGTCCTACAGTTTAAAAAGGCATATCTAGAAATAAAAACTACACAGTAGCATACTGTGAAACTTCATTGTGTTCTGTGCATTCAACTAACAAGTTTCAAGCTTACTTTTGATTGAGCAGTTCTGAAACACACTTTCTGTAGAAACTGCAAGTGGTCATTCTGAACACTAAGGGGCCAATAGTGGAAAAAGAGCTATCATCAAATGAAAACTACACAGAAGCATTCTGTGAAACTTCTTTCTGTTCTGTCCATTCAACTAACAGAGTTGAAGCTTAGTTTTGATTGAGCAGTTCTGAAACACTCTTTATGTAGAAACTGCAAGTTGACATTCCGAGTGCTAAGCGTCCTATAATGTAAAAAGGGATATCTTCAAATAAAAACTACACAGAAGCATGCTGTGAAACATCTTTGTGTTCTGTGCATTCAACTAACAGATTTGAAGCATACTTTTGATTGAGCAGTTCTGAAAATCTACTTCTGTAGAAACTGCAAGTGGACATTCGGAGCGCTAAGGGGCCTGTAGTGGAAAAAGGAATATCTTCAAGTAAAAACTACACAGAAGCATTCTGTGAAACTTCTTTCTGTTCTGTGCATTGAACTAACAGTTTTGAAGCTTACTTTTGAATCAGCAGTTCTGAAACACCCTTTCTGTAGAAACTGCAAGTGGACATTCGGAGTGCTAAGGTGCCTGTAGTGGAAAATTTAATATCAACAAATAAAAACTACACAGAAGCATTCTGTGAATCTTCTTTCTGTCATGTCCATTCAACTAACAGATTTGACCCGTACTTTGATTGAGCAGTTCTGAAACACTCTTTCTGTAGAAACTGCAAGTGGACATTCTGAACGCTAAGGAGCCTATAGTGGAAAATGGGATATCTTCAAATAGAAACTACACAGAAGCATTCTGTGAAACTTCTTTCTGTTCTGTGCATTCAACTAACAGAATTGAAGCTTACTTTTGATTGAGCAGTTCTGAAACACTCTTTCTGTAGAAACTGCAAGTTGACATTCCGAGCGCTAAGGGGCTTATAGTGGAAAAAGGTATATCTTCAAGTAAAAACTACACAGAAGCATTCTGTGAAACTTCTTTCTGTTCTGTGCATTCAACTAACAGAGTTGAAGCATACTTTTGATTGAGAAGTTCTGAAACACCCATTGTGTAGAAACTGCATGTCTACCTTCAGAGCACTAAGGTTCCTACAGTGGAAAAAGTCATATCTAGAAACAAAAACTACACAGAAACATACTGTGAAACTTCATTGTGTTCTGTGCATTCAACTAACAGGTTTGAAGCTTACTTTTGATTGAGCAGTTCTGAAACACTCTTTCTGTAGAAACTGCAAGTGGACATTCTGAACACTAAGGGGCCAATAGTGGAAAAAGAGCTATCATCAAATGAAAACTACACAGAAGCATTCTGTGAAACTTGTTTCTGTTCTGTCCATTCAACTAACAGAGTTGAAGCTTAGTTTTGAATGAGCAGTTCTGAAACACTCTTTATGTAGAAACTGCAAGTTGACATTCCGAGTGCTAAGCGTCCTATAATGTAAAAAGGGATATCTTCAAATAAAAACTACACAGAAGCATGCTGTAAAACAAATTTGTGTTCTGTGCATTCAAATAACAGAGTTGAAGCATACTTTTGATTGAGCAGTTCTGAAAATCTATTTCTGTAGAAACTGCAAGTGGACATTCGGAGCGCTAAGGGGCCTATAGTGGAAAAAGGAATATCTTCAAGTAAAAACTACACAGAAGAATTCTGTGTAATTTCTTTTTGTTCTGTCCATTCAACTAACAGAGTTGAGGCTTACTTTTGATTGAGCAGGTCTGAAACACTCTGTAGAAACTGCAAGTTGACATTCCGTGTGCTAAAGGGCCTATAGTGGAAAAAGGGATATCTTCAATTAAAAACTACACAGAAGCATGCTGTGAAACTTATTTCTGTTCTGCGCATTCAACTAACAGAGTTGAAGCTTACTTTGGTTCAGCAGTTCTTAAAAACTCTTTCTCTAGGAACTGGAAGTTGACATTCCGTGCGCCATAGGGACTACGGTGGCAAAAGGAATATCTACAAATAAAGAGGACACAGAAGCATTCTGCAAAACTTCTTTCTGTTCCTTGCATTCAACTAACAGAGTTGAACTTACTTTTGATGGAGCAGTTCTAAAACAGCCTTTCTGTAGAAACTGCCAGTGTACATTCAGAGCGTTAAGGGGCCTACAATGGAAAAATTAATATCTCCAAATTCTAAGTACACACAAGCATTCTGTGAAACATCTTTCTGTTCTGTGCATTCAACTAACAGAGGTGAAGCTTACTTTTGTTGAGCATTTCTGAAACACTCTTTCTGTTGTGACTGCATGTGGATATTAAGAGCGCTAAGGGGCCTATACTGGAAAAAGTAATATCTTCAAATAGAAACTACACATAATTATTCTGTGAAACTTCTTTCTGTTCTGTCCATTTAACTAACAGAGATGAAGCTTACTTTTGATTGAGCAGTTCTGAAACCCTCTTTCTGTAGAAACTGCAAGTTGACATTTAGAGTGTTATAGGGCCTAGAGTGGATAAAGGGATGTGTTCAGATAAAAACTACACAGAAGCATTCTGTGAAAATTCTTTCCCTTCTGTGCATTCAACTAACAGAGTTGAAGCTTACTTTTGACTGAGCAGTTCTGAAACACACTTTCTGTAGAAACTGCAAGTGGACATTCGCAGGGCTATGTGTCCTATAGTGGAAAAACTAGTATCTCAAAATAAAAAGAACATGGAAACATTCTGTGAAACTTCTTTCTGTTCTGTGCATTCAACCAACAGAGTTGAAACTTACTTTTGATTGAGCAGTTCTGAAACACCCTTTCTGTAGAAACTGCAAGTGGACATTAGGAGCGCTAAGTGGCCTATAGTGGAAAAAGGATTATCTTCAATTAAAAACTACACAGAAGCATTCTGTGAAACTTCTTTCTGTTCTGTGCATTCAACTAACAGAGTTGAAGCTTAGTTTTGATTGAGCAGTTCTGAAACACTCTTTCTGTAGAAACTGCAAGTGGACATTCGGAGCGCAAAGGGGCCTATAGTGGAAAAAGGGATATCTTCAAATAAAAACTACACAGAAGCATTCTGTGAAACTTCTTTCTGTTCTGTGCATTCAACAAACAGTGTTGAAGCTTACTTTTGATTGAGCAGTTCTGAAACACTCTTTATGTAGAAACTGCCAGTGTACATTCAGAGCGCTAATGGGCCTATAGTGGAAAAATTAATATCTCAAAATACTAACTACACAGAAACATTCTGTGAAACAACTTTCTGTTCTGTGCATTCAACTAACAGAGTTGGAGCTTACTTTTGATTGAGCAGTTCTGAAACACTCTTTCTGTAGAAACTGCATGTGGACATTAGGAGTGCTAAGGTGCCTATAGTGGAAAAAGGAATATCTTCAAATAAAAACTACACATAATTATTCTGTGAAACTTCTTTATCTTCTGTCCATTCAACTAACGGGGTGGATGCTTACTTTTGATTGAGCAGTTCTGAAACCCTCTTTCTGTAGAAACTGCAAGTTGACATTCTGTACGCTAAGGGGACTATGGTGGATAAAGGGATATCTTCAAATAAAAACTAAACAGAAGCATTCTGTGAAACTTCTTTCTGTTCTGCGCATTCAACTAACGGAGTTGAAGCTTACTTATGATTGAGCAGTTCTGAAACACTCGTTCTGTAGAAACTGCCAGTGGACATTCTGAAGGCTAAGGGGCCTACAGTGGAAAAAGGATTATCTTCAATTAAAAAGTACACAGAAGCATTCTGGGAAAGTTCTTTCTGTTCTGCGCATTCAACTAACAGAGTTGAAGCTTACTTTTGAATGAGCAGTTCTGAAGCACTCCTTCTGTAGAAACTGCAAGTGGACATTCTGAGCACTAAGGGGCCTATAGTGGAAAAAGGGATATCTTCAAGTAAATACTTCACAGAAGCATTCCGTGCAACATCTTTCTGTTCTGTCCATTCAACTAACAGAGTTGAAGCTTACTTTTGATTGAGCAGTTCTGAAACAGTCTTTCTGTAGAATCTTCAATTTGACATACTTAGCGCTAAAGGGCCTATAGTGGAAAAAGGGATGTCTTCAAATAAAAACTACACAGAAGCATGCTGTGAATCTTATTTCTGTTCTGTGCATTCAACTAACAGAGTTGAGGTTTACTATTTATTGAGCAGCTCTGAAACACTCTTTCTGTAGAAACTGCAAGTGGACATTTGGAGCGCTAAAGGGCCTGTAGTGGAAAAATGAATATCTTCAAATAGAAACTACACAGAAGCATTCTCTGAAACTTCTTTCTATTCTGTCCATTCAACTAACAGATTTGAGGCTGACTTTTGATTGAACAGTTCTGAAACACACTTTCTGTAGAAACTGCAAGTTGACATTCCGACCGCTAAAGGGCCTATAGTGGATACAGGGTAATCTTTAAATAAAAACTACACAGAAGCATTCTGCGAAACTGCTTTCTGTTCTGTGCTTTCAAATAACAGAGTTGAATCATGCTTTTGATTGAGCAGTTCTGAAAGCCCTTTCTTTAGAAACTGCAAGTGTACATTCAGAGCGCTAAGCGGCCAATAATGGAAAAAGGAATATCTCCAAATACTAACTACACAGAAGCATTCTGTGAAACATCTTTCTCTTCGGTGCATTCAACTAACAGAGTTGAATCATACTTTTGATTGAGCAGTTCTGAAACCCCCTTTCTTCAGAAACTGCAAGTGTACATTCAGAGCGCTAAGCGGCCAATAGTGGAAAAAGGAATATCTCCAAATACTAACTACACAGAAGCATTCTGTGAAACATCTTTCTCTTCGGTGCATTCAACTAACAGAGTTCAAGCTTACTTTTGATTGTGCAGTTCTGAAATACTCTTTGTGTAGAAACTGCAAGTGGACATTCGGAAGGCTAAGGGCCCTATAGTGGAAAAAGTAATATCTTCAAATAAAAACTACACAAAGCAATCTGTGAAACTTCTTTCTGTTCTGTCAATTCAACTAACAGGGTTGAAGCTTAGTTTTGATTCAGCAGTTCTGAAACATTCTTTCTGTAGAAACTGCAAGTGAACATTTGGAGCGCTAAGGGTCCTATAGTCTAAAAAGGATTATCTTCAATTAAAAATTACACAGAAGCATTCTGTGAAACTCCTTTCTGTTCTGTGCGTTCAAATAACAGAGTTGAATCTTACTTTTGATTGTGCAGTTCTGAAACACTATTTCTGTAGACACTGCAAGTGGACATTCGGAGCGCTAAGGGGCGTATAGTTTAAAAAGGAATATATTCAAATAAAAACTACACAGAAGCAGTCTGTGAAACTTCTTTCTGTTCTGTCCATTCAACTAACAGCAGTTGAAGCTTGCTTTTGATTGAGTAGTTCTGAAACACCCTTTATGTAGAAATTGCAAGTTGCCATTCCGAGCGCTAAGCGTCCTATAGTGGAAAAAGGAATATCTCCAAATAAAAACTACACAGAAGCATTCTGTGAAACTTCTTTCTGTTCTGTCCATTCAACTAAAAGAGTTGAAGCTTACATTTGATTGAGCAGTTCTGAAACACTCTTTCTGTAGAAACTGCAAGTGGAAATTCTGAACGCTAAGGGGCCTATAGTGGAAAAAGGGATATCTTCAAATAAATACTACACAGAAGCATTCTGTGAAACTTCCTCCTGTTCTGTGCATTCAAATAACAGAGATGAAGCTTACTTTTGATTGAGCAGTTCTGAAACACTCTTTCTGTAGAAACTGCAGGTTGACATTCCTAGCGCTAAAGGGCCTATAGTGGAAAGAGGGATATCTTCAAATAAATACTACACAGAAGCATTCTGTGAAACTTCCTCCTGTTCTGTGCATTCAAATAACAGAGTTGAAGCTTACGTTTGATTGAGCAGTTCTGAAACACTCTTTCTGTAGAAACTGCAAGTGGACATTCTGAACGATAAGGGGCCTCGAGTGGAAAAAGGAATATATTCAAATAAAAACTACACAGAAGCATTCTGTGAAATTTCTGTCTTTTCTGTCCTTTCAACTAACAGAGTTGAAGCTTACTTTTGATTGAGCAGTTCTGAAACACTCTTTCTGTAGGAACTGGAAGTTGACATTCCATGCGCTAAAGGGTCTGTAGTGGAAAAAGGGATATCTTCAAATCAAAACTGCACACAAGCATTCTGCGAAACTACTTTCTGTTCTGTGCATTCCACTAATAGAGTTGAATCATACTTTTGAATGAGAAGTTCTGAAACACCCTTTCTTTAGAAACTGCAAGTGTACAATCAGAGTGCTAAGGGGCCTATAGTGGAAAAAGGAATATCTCCAAATACTAACTACACAGAAGCATTCTGTGAAAAATCATTCTCTTCGGTGCATTCAACTAACAGAGTTGAAGCTTACTTTTGATTGAGCAGTTCTGAAACACTCTTTCTTTAGAAACTGGAAGTTGACATTCCGTGCGCTAAAGGGCCTATAGTGGAAAAAGGGATATCTTCAAATAAAAACTACACAGAAGCATTCTGCGAAACTTCTGTCTGTTCTGTGCATTCAACTAACAGAGTTGAAGCTTACTTTTGATTGAGCAGTTCTGAAACACCCTTTCTGTAGAAACTGCAAGTGTACATTCAGAGCGCTAAGGGGCCTATAGTGCAAAAATTAATATCTCCATATACTAACTACACAGAAGCATTCTGTGAAACATCTTTTTGTTCTGTGCATTCCACTAACAGACCTGAAGCTTACTTTTGATTGAGCAGTTCTGAAACACCCTTTCTGTAGAAACTGCATGTGGACATTAGGAGCGCTAAGGGGCCTATAGTGGAAAAAGGAATATCTTCAAATAAAAACTACACATAATTATTCTGTGAAACTTTTTTCTGTTCTGTCCATTCCACTAACAGAGTTGAAGCTTACTTTTGATTGAGCAGTTCTGAAACACCCTATCTGTAGAAACTGCTAGTTGACATTCTGAACGCTAAAGGGAGTGTAGTGGAAAAAAGGATATGTTCAAATAAAATCTACACAGAAGCATTCTGTGAAACTTCTTTCTGTTCTGTCCATTCTACTAACAGAGCTGAAGCTTACTTTTGATTGAGCACTTCTGAAACACTCTTTCTGTAGAAACTGCAGGTTGACATTCCTAGCGCTAAAGGGCCTATAGTTTAAAAACGTGATATCTTCAAATAAAAACTACACAGAAGCATTCTGTGAAACTTCCTCCTGTTCTGTGCATTCAACTAACAGTGTTGAGGCTTACTTTTGATTAAGCAGTTCTGAAACACTCTTTCTGTAGAAACTGCAAGCGGACATTCGGAGCGCTAAATTGACAATAGTGGAAAAAGGATTATCTTCACATGAAAACGACACAGGAGCATTTTGCGAAACTTCTTTCTGATCTGTTCATTCAACTAGCAGAGTTGAACCTTACTTTTGATTGAGCACCTCTGAAACACTATTTCCATAGAAACTGCAAGCGGATATTCGGAGCGCTAAGTGGACTATAGTGGAAAAAGTAATATCTTCAAATAAAAACTTCACAGAAGCATTCTGTGAAACTTCTTTCTGATCTGTGCATTCAACTAGAAGAGCTGAACCTTACTTTTTATTGAGCAGTTCTGAGACACTCTTTCTGTAGAAACTGCAAGCGGATATTCTGTGCCCAAGGGGCCTATAGTGGAAAAAGTAATATCTTCAAACAAAAACTACACAGAAGAATTCTGTGAAAGTTCTTTCTGATCTGTGCATTCAACTAACACAGTTGAACCTTACTTTTGATTTAGAAGTTCTGGGAGTCTCTTTCTGTAGAAACTGAAAGCGGACATTCGGAGCCCAAAGAGGCCTATAGTTGAAAAAGGAATATCTTCAAATAGAAACTGCACAGTAGCATTCTGCAAGACTACTTTCTGATCTCTGCATTCAACTAGAAGTGTTGAACATTACTATTGATTGAGGAGATTTGTAACACTGTTTCTGTAGAAACTGCAAGCGGACATTCGGAGCGCTAACTGGCCTATAGTGGAAAAAGGAATATATTCAAATAAAAATTACACAGAGGCATTCTGTGAATGTTCTTTCTTATCTGTGCATTTAACTAGCAGAGTTAAATCTCACTTTTGATTGTGCAGTTCTTAAACACTCTTTCTGTAGAAACAGCAAGCGAACATTCGGAGCGCTATGGCGCCTATAGTGGAAAAGGGAATATCTTCAAATGAAAACTACACAGAAGCATTCTGTGAAAATCCTTTCTGATCCGTGCATTCAACTAGCAGAGTTGAACCTTACTTTTGATTGAGCAGTTCTGAAACACTATTTCTCTAGAAACTGCAAGCGGACATTCGGATCGCTAAGGGGCCTATAGTGGAAAAAGGAATATCTTCAAATAAATACTACACAGTAGGATTCTGCGAAACTTCTTTCTGATCTGTGCATTCAACTAGCAGATATGAACCTTACTTTTGATTGAGCAGTTATGTAACACTCTTTCTGTTGAAACTGCAAGCGGACATTCGGGGAGCTAAGGGGCCTATAGTGGAATAAGGAATGTCTTTAAATAAAATCTACACAGAAGTATTCTGTGAAACTTCTTCCTGATCTTTGCATTCAACTAACAGAGTTGAACATTACATTTGACTGAGCAGTTCTGAAACACTCTTTCTGTAGAAACTGCAATGGACATTCGGAGCGCTATGTGGCCTTTAGTGTAAATAGGAATATCTTCAAATAAAAACTTCACAGAATCATTCTGCTAATCTGCTTTCTGATCTGTGCATTCAACTAACAGAGTTGATCCTTACTTTTGATTGAGGAGTTCTGAAAAACTGTTTCGGGAGAAACTGCAATTGGACATTCGGAGTGCTAAGGGGCCTATAGTGGAAAAAGGATTATCTTCAAAAAAAAACTACACAGAAGCATTCTGTGAAACTTGTTTCTGATCTGTGCATTCAACTAACAGAGTTGAACTATACTTTTGGTTGAGAAGTTCTGAAATTCTCTTTCTGTAGAAACTGCAAGCGCATATTCGGAGCGTTAATGGGCCTGTTGTTGAAAAAGGAATATCTTCAAATAAAAAATACACAGAAGCATTCTGCAAGACTCCTTTCTGATCTGTGCATTCAACTAGCAGAGTTGAATCTTACTTTTGATTGAGGAGTTTCGAAAATCTCTTTCTGTAGTAACTGCAAGCGGACATTCGGAGCGCAAAAGAGCATTTAGTGGAAAAAGTAATATCTACAAATAAAAACTACACAGAAGCATTCTGTGAAACTTCTTCCTGATGTGTGAATTCAACTATCAGTGTTGAACCTTACTTTTGATTGTGTAGTTCTGAAACACGCTTTCTGTAGAAACTGCAAGTGGATATTCAGAGAGCTATGGGGCCTATACTGGAAAAAGGAATATCTTCAAATAAAAACTACACAGAAGCATTCTGCGAAACATCTTTCTGATCTGTGCATTTAACTAGCAGAGTTGAACCTACTTTTAATTGAACAGTTCTGAAACACTCCTTCTGTAGAAACTGCTAGCGGACATTCAGAGTGCTAAGAAGCCTATAGTGGAAAAAGGAATATCTTCAAATAAAAACTACACAGAATCATTCTGCAAAACTTCTTTCTGTTTTGTGCATTCGACCAGTAGATTTGAACCTTACTTTTGATTCAGCGGTTCTGAAACACTCTTTCTGTAGAAACTGCAATCAGACATTTGGAGCACTACGGGGCCTATAGTGGAAAAAGGAATAACTTCAATTAAAAATAACACAGAATAATTCTGCGAAACTTCTTTCTGATCCGTGCATTCTACTAGCAGAGTTGAACCTTCCTTTTATTGAGCAGTTCTGAAACACTCTTTCTGTAGAAACTGCAAGCGGACATTCAGAGCACAAAGGAGCCTATAGTGGAAAAGGAATATCTTCAAATAAAAACTACAGAGAAGCATTCTGTGAAACTTCTTTCTGATTTGTGCATTCAACTAGCAGAGTTGAACCTTACTTTTGATTGAGCAGTTCTGAAGGACTCTTTCTGTAGAAACTGCAAGCAGACATTCGGAGCGCTAATGGGCCTATAGTGGAAAAAGGAATATCCTCAAATAAAAACTGCACAAAAGGATACTGCGAAAGTTCTTTCTGATCTGTGCATTCAACTAACAGAGTTGAACCTTACTTTTGATTGAGAAGTTCTGAAACTCTCTCTCAGTAGAACTGCAAGCGGAAATTTGGAGCGCGAAGGGGCTTATAGTGGAAAAAGGAATATCTCCAAATAAAAACTATACAGAAGCATTCTGTGAAACTTCTTTCTGTTCTGTCCATTCAACAAACAGAGTTGAAGATTACTTTTGATTGAGCAGTTCTGAAACACTCTTTCTGTAGAAACTGCAAGTGGACATTAGGAGCGCTAAGGGGCCTATAGTAGAAAAAGAAATATCTTCAAATAAAGCTACACATAAGCATTCTGTGAAACTTCTTTCTTTTCTGTCCATTTAACTAACAGAGTCGAAGCTTACTTTTGATTAAGCAGTTATGAAACACTCTTTCTGTAGAAACTGCAAGTGGACATTCTGAACGCTAAGGGGCCTACAGTGAAAAAGGGATATCTTGAAATAAAAACAACACAGAAGCATTCTGCGCAACTTCTTTCGGTTCTGTGCATTCAACTAACAGAGTTGATGCTTACTTTTGAATCAGCAGTTCTGAAGCACTCTTTCTGTAGTAACAGCAAGTGGACATTCTGAACACTAAGGGGCCTATAGCGGAAACAGGGATATCTTATAATAAAAAGTACACAGAAGCATTCTGTGAAGCTTCTTTCTGTTCTGTGCATTCAACTAACAGATTTGAAGTTTACTTTTGATTGAGCAGTTCTGAAACACTCTTTCTGTAGAAACTGCTAGTGGACATTTGGAGTGCTAAGGGGCCTATCGTGGAAAAAGGAATATCTTCAAATAAAAACTACACAGAAGCATTCAATGAAGCTTCTTTCTGTTCTGTCCTTTCAACTAACACAGTTGAAGCATACTTTTGATTGAGAAGTTCTGAAACATTCTTTCTGTAGAAACTGGAAGTTGACATTCCGAGCGCTAAAGGGCACATAGTGGAAAAAGGGATATCTTCAAATAAAAACTACACAGAAGCATTCTGTGAAACTGCTTTCTTTTCTGTGCATTCAACTAACAGAGATGAAGCTGACTTTTGATTGAGCAGTTCTGAAACACTCTTTCTGTATAAACTGCATGTGGACATTCTGAGCGCTAAGGGTCCTATAGTGAAAAAGGAATATCTTCAAAAAAAACTACACAGAAGCATTCTGTGAAACTTCTTCCTGTTCTGTCCATTCAACTAACAGAGTTCATTCTTACTTTTGATTTATTAGTTCTGAAACACTCTTTCGGTAGAAACCGCAAGTTGACATTCCGAGCGCTAGGGGGCCTATACTGGAAAAAGGGATATCTTCAAATAAATAGTATACAGAAGCATTTTGTGAAACTTCTTTCTGTTCTGTGCATTCAACTAACAGAGTTCAAGCTTACTTTTGATTGAGCAGTTCTGAAACACTCTTTCTGTAGAAACTGCAAGTGGACATTCGCAGGGCTAAGAGGCCTATAGTGGAAAAAGTACTATCTCAAAATAAAAACTACACAGAAGCATTCTGTGAAACTTTTTTCTGTTCTGTCCATTCAACTAACAGAGTTGAAGCGTACATTTGATTGAGCAGTTCTGAAACGCTCTTTCTGTAGAAACTGTAAGTAGACATTCCGAGCGCTAAAGGGCGTATAGTGGAAAAAGAGATATCTTCAAATAAAAAGTACACAGAAGCATGCTGTGAAACTTATTTCTGTTCTGTGCATTCAACTAACAGAGTTGAAGCTCACTTTGATTCAGGAGTTCTGAAACACCCTTTCTGTAGAAACTGCAAGTGGACATTCGGAGCACTAAGGCGCCTGTAGTGGAAAAAGAAAAGTCAACAAATAAAAACTACACAGAAGCATTCTGCGAAACTACTTTCTGTTCTGTCCATTTAACTAACAGAGTTGAAGCGTACTTTTGATTGCGCAGTTCTGAAACACTCTTTCTGTAGAAACTGCAAGTTGACATTCCGAGTGATAAAGGGTCTATAGTGGAAAACGGGATATCTTCAAATAAAATCTACACAGAAGCATTCTCTGAAATTTCTTTCTTTGTGGGCATTCAACTAACACTGTTGAAGCCTACTTTTGATTGAGGAGTTCTGAAACACTCTTTCTGTACAAACTGCAAGTGGACATTTTGAACACTAAGGGGCCTATAGTGGAAAAAGTAATATCTTCAAATAAAAACTACACAGAAGCATTCTGTGAAACTTCTTTCTTTTCTTTCCATTCAACTAACAGAGTTGAAGCTGACCTTTGATTGAGCAGTTCTGAAACACTCTTTCTTTAGAAACTGCAAGTTGACATTCCGACCGCTAAGGGGCCTATAGTGGATAAAGGGATATCTTCAGACAAAAACTACACAGAAGTATTCTGCGAAAATTCTTTCTGTTCTGTGCATTCAAGTAACAGAGTTGAAGCTTTCTTTTGATTGAGCAGTTCTGAAACACTGTTTCTGCAGAAACTGCAAGTGTACATGCAGAGCGCTAAGGGACCTGTAGTGGAAAAAGTAATATCTCCATATATTAACTACACAGAAGCATTCTGTGAAACATCTTTCTGTTCTGTGCATTCAACTAACAGAGTTGAAGCTTATTTTTGATTGAGCAGTTCTGAAACACTCTTTCTGTAGAAACTGAAAGTGGATATTCTGAACGCTAAGGGCCTATAATGAAAAAAGGAATATCTTCAAATAAAAACTACACAGAAGCATTCTGTGAAACTTCTTTCCTTCTGTCCATTCAACTAGCAGAGCTGAAGCTTACTTTAGATTGAGCAGTTCTGAAAAACTCTTTCTGTAGAAACTGCAAGATTACATTCCGAGCGCTAAGGGGCCTACAGTGCAAAAAGGGATATATTCAAATAAAAATACACAGAGGCATTCTGTGAAACTTTTTTCTGTTCTGTGCCTTTAACTAAGAGAGTTGATGCTAACTTTTGATTGAGCAGTTCTGAAACACTCTTTCTGTAGAAACTGCAATTGGACATTCTGAACGCTAAGGGTCCTATAGTGGAAAAAGGGATACCTTGAAATAAAAACTACACAGAATCATTCTGTGAAACTTCTTTCTGTTCTGTGCATTCAAGTAACAGATTTGAAGCTTACTTTTCATTGAGCAGTTCTGAAACACTCTTTCTGTAGAAACTGCATGTTCATATTCTGAACGCTAAGGGGCCTATAATCATAAAAGGAATATGTTCCAATAAAAACTACACACAAGCATTCTGTGAAACTCCTTTCTGTTCTGTGCATTCAACTAACAGAGTTGAAGCTTACTTTTGATTGAGCAGTTCTGAAACACTCTTTCTGTATAAACTGTAAGTTGACATTCCGAGCGCTAAGGGGCCTATTCTGGAAAAAGGAATATCTCCCAATAAAAACTACACAAAATCATTCTGTGAAACTTCTTCCTGTTCTGTGCATTCAACTAACAGAGTGGAAGCTTACGTTTGATTGTGCAGTTCTGAAACAATCTTTCTGTCGAAACTGCAAGTGGACATTCGGAGCTCTAAGTGTACTTTAGGGAAAATGGAATATTTTCAAATAAAAACTACACAGAAGCATTCTGTGAATCTTCTTCCTGTTCTCTCCATTCAACTAAGAGAGTTGAGTCTTACTTTTGATTTAGTAGTTCTGAAACACTCTTTCGGTAGAAACCGCAAGTTGACATTCGGAGCGCTAAGGGGCCTATACTGGAAAAAGGGATATCTTCAAATAAATAGTATACAGAAGCATTCTGTGAAACTTCTTTCTGTTCTGTGCATTCAACTAACAGAGTTCAAGCTTACTTTTGATTGAGCAGTTCCAAAACACTCTTTCTGTAGAAACTGCAAGTGGACATTCGCAGGGCTAAGAGGCCTATAGCCGAAAAAGTAGTATCTCAAAATAAAAACTACACAGAAGCATTCTGTGAAACTATTTTCTGTTCTGTCCATTCAACTAACAGAGTTGAAGCGTACGTTTGATTGAGCAGTTCTGAAACGCTCTTTCTGTAGAAACTGTAAGTTGACATTCCGAGCGCTAAAGGGCGTATAGTGGAAAAAGAGACATCTTCAAATAAAAAGTACACAGAAGCATGCTGTGAAACTTATTTCTGTTCTGTGCATTCAACTAACAGAGTTGAAGCTTACTTTGATTCAGGAGTTCTGAAACACCCTTTCTGTAGAAACTGCAAGTGGACATTCGGAGCACTAAGGCGCCTGTAGTGGAAAAAGAAATGTCAACAAATAAAAACTACACAGAAGCATTCTGTGAAACTACTTTCTGTTCTGTCCATTTAACTAACAGAGTTGAAGCGTACTTTTGATTGCACAGTTCTGAAACACTCTTTCTGTGGAAACTGCAAGTTGATATTCCGAGCGATAAACGGCCTATAGTGGAAAAGGGGATATCTTCAAATAAAAACTACACAGAAGCATTCTGTGAAATTTCTTTCTTTGTGGGCATTCGACTAACACTGTTGAAGCCTACTTTTGATTGAGCAGTTCTGAATCACTCTTTCTGTACAAACTGCAAGTGGACATTTTGAACACTAAGGGGCCTATAGTGGAAAAAGGAATATCTTCAAATAAAAACTACACAGAAGCATTCTGTGAAACTTCTTTCTTTTCTTTCCATTCAACTAACAGAGTTGAAGCTGACTTTTGATTGAGCAGTTCTGAAACACACTTTCTTTAGAAACTGAAAGTTGACATTCCGAACACTAAAGGGCCTATAGTGGATAAAGGGATATCTTCAGACAAAAACTACACAGAAGTATTCTGCGAAAATTCTTTCTGTTCTGTGCATTCAAGTAACAGAGTTGAAGCTTTCTTTTGATTGAGCAGTTCTGAAACACTGTTTCTGCAGAAACTGCAAGTGTACATGCAGAGCGCTAAGGGGCCTGTAGTGGAAAAAGTAATGTCTCCATATACTAACTACACAGAAGCATTCTGTGAAACATCTTTCTGTTCTGTGCATTCAACTAACAGAGTTGAAGCTTATTTTTGATTGAGCAGTTCTGAAACACTCTGTCTGGAGAAACTGAAAGTGGATATTCTGAACGCTAAGGAGCCTATAATCAAAAAAGGAATATCTTCAAATAAAAACTACACAGAAGCATTCTGTGAAACATCTTTCTCTTCTGTCCATTCAACTAACAGAGCTGAAGCTTACTTTTGATTGAGCAGTTCTGAAACACTCTTTCTGTAGAAACTGCAAGTTTACATTCCGAGCGCTAAGGGGCCTATAGAGCAAAAAGGGTTATATTCAAATAGAAATACACAGAAGCATTCTGTGAAACTTTTTTCTCTTGTGTGCCTTTAACTAAGAGAGTTGATGCTAACGTTTGATTGAGCAGTTCTGAAACACTGTTTCTGTAGAAACTGCATTGGACATTCTGAACGCTAAGGGTCCTATAGTGGAAAAAGGGATACCTTCAAATAAAAACTACACAGAATCATTCTGTGAAACTTCTTTCTGTTCTGTGCATTCAAGTAACAGAGTTGAACCTTACTTTTGATTGAGCAGTTCTGAAACACTCTTTCTGTAGAAAGTGCAAGTGGACATTCGGAGGGCTAAGTGGCCTACAGTGGAAAAAAGAATATCTTCAAATAAAAACTACACAGAAGCATTCTGTGAAACTACGTTCTGTTCTGTCCATTCTACTAACAGAGTTGAAGCTTACTTTTGATTGAGTAGTTCTGAAACACTCTTTCTGTAGAAACTGCAGGTTGACATTCCTAGCGCTAAAGGGCATATAGTGGAAAAAGGGATATCTTCAAATAAAACCTACACAGAAGGATTCTGTTAAACTTCCTCCTGTTGTGTGCATTCAACTAAGAGAGTTGAAGCTTACTTTTGATTGACCAGTTCTGAAACACTCTTTCTGTAGAAACTGCAGGTTGACATTCCAAGCGCTGAAGGGCCTCCAGTGGAAAAAGGGATATCTTCAAATAAAAACTACACAGAAGCATTCTGTGAAACTTCCTCCTGTTCTGTGCATTAAACTAACAGAGTTGAAGCTTAATTTTGATTGAGCAGTTCTGAAACACTCTTTCTGTAGAAACTGCAAGTGGACTCTCTGCACGTTAAGGGGCCTATAGTGGAAAAAGAAATATATTCAAATTAAAACTACACAGAAGCATTCTGTGAAACTTCTTTCATTTCTGTCCTTTCAAGTAACAGAGTTGAAGCTTACTTTTGATTGAGCAGTTCTGAAACACTCTTTCTGTAGGAACTGGAAGTTGACATTCTGTGCGCTAAAGGGCCTATAGTGGAAAAAGGGATATCTTCAAATAAAAACTACACAGAAGCATTCTGCGAAACTGCTGTCTGTTCTGTGCATTCAACTAACAGAGTTGAAGCTTACTTTTGATTGAGCAGTTCTGAAACACCCTTTCTGTAGAAACTGCAAGTGTACATTCAGAGCGCTAAGGGGCCTATAGTGCAAAAATTAATATCTCCATATACTAACTACACAGAAGCATTCTGTGAAACATCTTTTTGTTCTGTGCATTCCACTAACAGACCTGAAGCTTACTTTTGATTGAGCAGTTCTGAAACACCCTTTCTGTAGAAACTGCATGTGGACATTAGGAGCGCTAAGGGGCCTATAGTGGAAAAAGGAATATCTTCAAATAAAAACTACACATAATTATTCTGTGAAACTTCTTTCTGTTCTGTCCATTCAACTAACAGAGTTGAAGCTTACTTTTGATTGAGCAGTTCTGAAACACCCTATCTGTAGAAACTGGTAGTTGACATTCTGAACGCTAAAGGGAGTGTAGTGGAAAAAAGGATATGTTCAAATAAAATCTACACAGAAGCATTCTGTGAAACTTCTTTCTGTTCTGTCCATTCTACTAACAGAGCTGAAGCTTACTTTTGATTGAGCACTTCTGAAACACTCTTTCTGTAGAAACTGCAGGTTGACATTCCTAGCGCTAAAGGGCCTATAGTTTAAAAACGTGATATCTTCAAATGAAAACTACACAGAAGCATTCTGTGAAACTTCCTCCTGTTCTGTGCATTCAACTAACAGTGTTGAGGCTTACTTTTGATTAAGCAGTTCTGAAACACTCTTTCTGTAGAAACTGCAAGCGGACATTCGGAGCGCTAAATTGACAATAGTGGAAAAAGGATTATCTTCAAATGAAAACGACACAGGAGCATTTTGAGAAACTTCTTTCTGATCTGTTCATTCAACTAGCAGAGTTGAACCTTACTTTTGATTGAGCACCTCTGAAACACTATTTCCATAGAAACTGCAAGCGGATATTCGGAGCGCTAAGTGGCCTATAGTGGAAAAAGTAATATCTTCAAATAAAAACTTCACAGAAGCATTCTGTGAAACTTCTTTCTGATCTGTGCATTCAACTAGAAGAGCTGAACCTTACTTTTTATTGAGCAGTTCTGAGACACTCTTTCTGTAGAAACTGCAAGCGGATATTCTGTGCCCAAGGGGCCTATAGTGGAAAAAGTAATATCTTCAAACAAAAACTACACAGAAGAATTCTGTGAAAGTTCTTTCTGATCTGTGCATTCAACTAACACAGTTGAACCTTACTTTTGATTTAGAAGTTCTGGGAGTCTCTTTCTGTAGAAACTGAAAGCGGACATTCGGAGCCCAAAGAGGCCTATAGTTGAAAAAGGAATATCTTCAAATAGAAACTGCACAGTAGCATTCTGCAAGACTACTTTCTGATCTCTGCATTCAACTAGAAGTGTTGAACATTACTATTGATTGAGGAGATTTGTAACACTGTTTCTGTAGAAACTGCAAGCGGACATTCGGAGCGCTAACTGGCCTATAGTGGAAAAAGGAATATATTCAAATAAAAATTACACAGAGGCATTCTGTGAATGTTCTTTCTTATCTGTGCATTTAACTAGCAGAGTTAAATCTCACTTTTGATTGTGCAGTTCTTAAACACTCTTTCTGTAGAAACAGCAAGCGAACATTCGGAGCGCTATGGCGCCTATAGTGGAAAAGGGAATATCTTCAAATGAAAAACTACACAGAAGCATTCTGTGAAAATCCTTTCTGATCCGTGCATTCAACTAGCAGAGTTGAACCTTACTTTTGATTGAGCAGTTCTGAAACCCTATTTCTCTAGAAACTGCAAGCGGACATTCGGATCGCTAAGGGGCCTATAGTGGAAAAAGGAATATCTTCAAATAAAGACTACACAGTAGGATTCTGCGAAACTTCTTTCTGATCTGTGCATTCAACTAGCAGATATGAACCTTACTTTTGATTGAGCAGTTATGTAACACTCTTTCTGTTGAAACTGCAAGCGGACATTCGGGGAGCTAAGGGGCCTATAGTGGAATAAGGAATGTCTTTAAATAAAATCTACACAGAAGTATTCTGTGAAACTTCTTCCTGATCTTTGCATTCAACTAACAGAGTTGAACATTACATTTGACTGAGCAGTTCTGAAACACTCTTTCTGTAGAAACTGCAATGGACATTCGGAGCGCTAAGTGGCCTGTAGTGTAAAGAGGAATATCTTCAAATAAAAACTGCACAGAAACATTCTGCAAATCTGCTTTCCGATCTGTGCATTCAACTAACAGAGTTGATCCTTACTTTTGATTGAGGAGTTCTGAAAAACTGTTTCGGGAGAAACTGCAATTGGACATTCGGAGTGCTAAGGGGCCTATAGTGGAAAAAGGATTATCTTCAAACAAAAACTACACAGAAGCAATCTGTGAAACTTGTTTCTGATCTGTGCATTCAACTAACAGAGTTGAACTATACTTTTGGTTGAGAAGTTCTGAAATTCTCTTTCTGTAGAAACTGCAAGCGCATATTCGGAGCGTTAATGGGCCTGTTGTTGAAAAAGGAATATCTTCAAATAAAAAATACACAGAAGCATTCTGCAAGACTCCTTTCTGATCTGTGCATTCAACTAGCAGAGTTGAATCTTACTTTTGATTGAGGAGTTTCGAAAATCTCTTTCTGTAGTAACTGCAAGCGGACATTCGGAGCGCAAAAGAGCATTTAGTGGAAAAAGTAATATCTACAAATAAAAACTACACAGAAGCATTCTGTGAAACTTCTTCCTGATGTGTGAATTCAACTATCAGTGTTGAACCTTACTTTTGATTGTGTAGTTCTGAAACACGCTTTCTGTAGAAACTGCAAGTGGATATTCAGAGAGCTATGGGGCCTATACTGGAAAAAGGAATATCTTCAAATAAAAACTACACAGAAGCATTCTGCGAAACATCTTTCTGATCTGTGCATTTAACTAGCAGAGTTGAACCTACTTTTAATTGAACAGTTCTGAAACACTCCTTCTGTAGAAACTGCTAGCGGACATTCAGAGTGCTAAGAAGCCTATAGTGGAAAAAGGAATATCTTCAAATAAAAACTACACAGAATCATTCTGCAAAACTTCTTTCTGTTTTGTGCATTCGACCAGTAGATTTGAACCTTACTTTTGATTCAGCGGTTCTGAAACACTCTTTCTGTAGAAACTGCAATCAGACATTTGGAGCACTACGGGGCCTATAGTGGAAAAAGGAATAACTTCAATTAAAAATAACACAGAATAATTCTGTGAAACTTCTTTCTGATCCGTGCATTCTACTAGCAGAGTTGAACCTTCCTTTTATTGAGCAGTTCTGAAACACTCTTTCTGTAGAAACTGCAAGCGGACATTCAGAGCACAAAGGAGCCTATAGTGGAAAAGGAATATCTTCAAATAAAACTACAGAGAAGCATTCTGTGAAACTTCTTTCTGATTTGTGCATTCAACTAGCAGAGTTGAACCTTACTTTTGATTGAGCAGTTCTGAAGGACTCTTTCTGTAGAAACTGCAAGCAGACATTCGGAGCGCTAATGGGCCTATAGTGGAAAAAGGAATATCCTCAAATAAAAACTGCACAAAAGGATACTGCGAAAGTTCTTTCTGATCTGTGCATTCAACTAACAGAGTTGAACCTTACTTTTGATTGAGAAGTTCTGAAACTCTCTCTCAGTAGAACTGCAAGCGGAAATTTGGCGCGCGAAGGGGCTTATAGTGGAAAAAGGAATATCTTCAAATAGAAACTACACAGAAGCATTCTGCAAAAGTTCTTTCTGATCTGCGCATTCAACTAACAGAGTTGAACCTTACTTTAGACTGAGAAGTTCTGAAAGTCTCTTTCTGTAGAAATAGCAAGTGGACATTCGGAACGCTAAGAGGCCTAATGTGGAAACAGCCATATCTTCAAATTAAAACTGCACAGAAGCATTCCTCGAAACTTCTTTCTTATCTGTGCATTCAACTAGCAGAGTTGTACCTTACTTTTGATTGAGGAGTTCTGAAACACTCTGTAGACACGGCAAGTGGACATTCTGAGCGCTAAGGGGCCTATACTGGAAAAAGGAATATCTTCAAATGAAAATTACGCAGAAGTATTCTGTGAAACTTCTTTCTGATCTGTGCATTCAACTAGCAGAGTTGAACCTACTTTTGATTGAGCAGTTCTGAAACACTCTTTCTGTAGAAACTGCTAGCGGACATTCGGAGAGCTAAGAGGCCTTTTGTGGAAAAATGAATATCTTCAAATAAAAACTACACAGAATAATTCTGTGAAACTTCATTCTGATCTGTGCATTCAACTAGCAACGTTGAGCCTTACTTTTGATTGAGCAGTTCTGAAACACTCTTTCTGTAGAAACTGCAAGAAGACATTCAGAGCGCTAAGGGGCCTATAGTGGAAAAAGGAATATCTTCAAGTAAAAACTACACAGAAGTATTCTGCGAAACTTCTTTCTGTTCTGTGCATTCAACTAACAGAGTTGAACCCTAATTTTGATTGAGAAGTTCTGAAACTCTCTCTCTGTAGAAAGTGCAAGTGGACATTCAGAGCGCTGGGGGGCCTATAATGGAAAAAGGAATATCTTCAAATAAAAACTACACAGAAGCATTCTGCGAAACTTCTTTCTGATCTGTGCATTCAACTAACAGAGTTGAAACTTACTTTGATTGAGAAGTTCTGAAACTCTCTTTCTGTAGAAACTGCAAGCGGACATTCGGAGTGCTTAGGGGCCTATAGTGGAAAAAGGAATATCTTCAAATAAAAACTGCACAGAAGCATTCTGCGAAACTTCTCTCTGATCCATGCATTCAACTAACAGAGTTGAACCTTTCTTTTGATTGAGCAGTTCTGAAACACTCTTTTTGTAGAAACTGCAAGCAGACATTCGGAGCGCTCAGGTGTCTATAGTGGAAAAAAGAATATCTTCATATAAAAACTACACAGAAGCATTCTGCGAAACTTCTTTCTGATCCGTGCATTCAACTAGCAGAGTTGAACCTAACTTTTGATTGAGCTCTTCTGAAACTCTCTTTCTATAGAAACTGCAAGCGCAAATTCAGAGTGTTAAGACGCCAATAGTGCAAAAAGAAATACCTTCAAATAAATACTACAGAGAGGCATTCTGCGAAACTTCTTTGGGATCTGTGCATGCAACTAACAGAGTTGAATCCTACTTTAGATTGAGAAGTAATGAATCTCTCTTTCTGTAGAAACTTCAATTGGACTTTCGGAGCACTAAGGGGCAAATACTGGATAAAGGAATATCTTCAAATAAAAACTACACAGAAGCATTCTGCAAAACTACTTTCTGATCTGTGCATTCAACTAAGAGAGTGGAAACTTACTTTTGATTGAGAAGAACTGAAACTCTCTTTCCGTAGAATCTGCAAGTGGACATTCGGAGCGCTAAGGGGCCTATAGTGGAAAAAGGAATATCTTCAAATAAAAACTACACAGAAGCATTCTGCGAAACTTCTTTTTGATCTGTGCATTCAACTAACAGAGTTGAACCTGACTTTTGATTGAGAAGTTCTGAAACTCTCTTTCTGTAGAAACTGCAAGCGGACATTCGGAGCGCTAAGGGGCTTATTGTGGAAAAAAGAATATTTTCAATTAAAAACTACACAGAAGTATTCTGCAAGACTTCTTTCTGATCAATGCATTTAACTAGCAGAGTTGAACCTTACTTTGGATTAAGTAGTTTTGAAACAATCTTTTTGTAGGAACTGCAAGCGGACATTCGGAGGGCTAATGGGCCTATAGTAGGAAAAGGAATATTTTCAAATAAAAACTACAGAGAAGCATTCTGTGAAACTTACTTCTGCTGTGTGCATTCAACTAGCAGAGTTGAACCTTACATTTGATTGAGCAGTTCTGAAACCCTCTTTCTGTAGAATCTGCAAGCTGACATTCGGAGCGCTAAGGGGCCTATGGTGGAAAAAGGAATATCTTCAAATAAAAACTACACAAAAGGATTCTGCAAAACTTGTTTCTGATCTGTGAATTCAACTAGTGGAGTTGAACTTTACATTTGATTGAGCAGTTCTGAAACACTCTTTCTGTAGAAACTACAGGAAGACATTCTGAGCGCTAAGGGGCCTATAGTGGAAAAAGGAATATCTTCAAATACAAACTACACAAAAGCCTTCTGCGAAACTTTTTGCTGATCTGTGCATTCAACTAGCAGAGTTGAACCTTTATTTTCATTGAGAAGTTCTGAAACTCTCTTTCTGTAGAAACTGCCATCGGACATTGGAAGCACAAATGGGCCTATAGTGAAAAAAGGAATATCTTCAAATAAAAACTACACAGAAGCATTCTGCGAAACTACTTTCTGATCTGTGCACTCAACTAACAGAGTTGAACCTTACTTTTGATTGAGAGGTTCTGAAACTCCCTTTGTGTAGAGACTGCAAGCGGAAATTCGGAGCGCTAATGTTCCTACAGAGGAAAAAGGATTATCTTCAAATAAAAAATACACAGAAGTATTCTGCCAGACTTCTTTCTGATCTGTGCATTCAACTAGCAGAGTTGAACCTTACTTTTATTGAGGAGTTTTGAAACACTGTTTCTGTAGAAACTGCTAGGCGACATTCGGAACGCTGAGGGACTTATAGTGGAAAGAGGAATATCTTCAAATAAAAACTACACAGAAGCATTTTGCGAAACTTCTTTCTGATCTGTGCATTCAACTAGCAGAGTAGAAATTACTTTTGATTGAGCAGTTCTGAAACTCTTTCTGTAGAAACTGCTAGGTGACATTCGGAGCCCAAAGGGGCCTATAGTGGAAAAAGGAATATCTTCAGTTAAAAGCTACACAGAAGAATTCCGCGAAATTTCTTTCTGATCTGTGCATTCAACTAACAGAGTAGAACATTTCTTTTGATTGAGATTTTCTGAAACTCTCTTTGTGTAGAAACTGCAAGTGCACAGTTGGAGTGCTAATGTTAATATAGTGGAAAAAGGATTATCTTCAAATAAAAAATACATAGAAGCATTCTGTGAGACTTCTTTCTGATCTGTGCATTCAACTAGCAGAGTTGAACCTTACTTTTGATTGAGGAGTTTTGAAACACTGTTTCTTTAGAAGCTGCAAGCTGACATTCGGAGCGCTAAGGGGCCTATAGTGGAAAAAGGAATATCTTCAAATAAACACTACACAGAAGCATTCTGCGAAACTTTTTTCTGATCTGTGCATTCAACTAGCAGAGTTGAACCTTGCTTTTGATTAAGCAGTTCTGAAACACTCTTTCTGTAGAAACTACAAGTGGACATTCAGAGCGTTAAGAGGCCTATAGTGGAAAAAGGAATGTCTTCAAATAAAAACTACACAGAAGCATTCTGCCAAACTTCTTTCTGATCTGTGCATTCAACTAGCGGAGTTGCACCTTGCTTTTGATTGAGAAATTCTGCAACACTCTTACTGTAGAAACTGAAAGTGGAAATTCGGAGCGTTAAGGGGCATATTTTGGAAAAAGGTATATCTTCAAAGAAAAACTAGACAGAAGCATTCTGTGAAACTTCTTTCTGATCTGTGCATTCAACCAGCAGAGTTGAACCTTACTTTTGATTGAGCAGTTCTGAAACACTCTTTGTGTAGAAACTGCAAGTGGACATACGGAGTGTTAAGGGGCCTATAGTGGAAAAAGGATTATCTTCAAATAAAAACTACACAGAAACATTCTGCACGACTTCTTTCTGATCTGTGCATTCAACTAGCAGAGTTGAACCTTACTTTTGATTGAGGAGTTTTGAGACACTCTTTCTGTAGAAACTGCAAGCGGACATTCAGAACGCTAAGCGGCCAATAGTGGAAAAAGGAACATCTTCAAATAAAAACTACTCAGAAGCCTTCTGTGAAACTTCTTTCTGATCTGTGCATTCAACAAGCAGAGTTGAACCTTAATTTTGATTGAGCAGTTCTGAAACACTCTTATTGTAGAAAATGCAAGTTGACATTTGGAGCGCTAAGAGGCCTAACGTGGAAAAACGAGTATCTTCAATTAAAAACTACACAGAAGCATTCTGTGAAACTTCTTTCTGATCTGTGCATTCAGCTAGCAGAGTTGAACGTTACTTTTGATTGAGCAGTTCTGAAACACTCTTTCTGTAGAAACTGCAAGGGACATTTGGTGTGGAAAGAAGCCTATATTGGAAAAAGAAATATCTTCAAATAAAAACTAGACAGAAGCATTCTGCGAAACTACTTTCAGATCTGTGCATTCAACTAGCAGAGTAGAACCTTACGTTTGATTGAGCAGTTATGAAACACTCTTTCTGTAGAAACTGCAAGTGCACATTCGGGGAGCTAAGGGGCCTATTGTGGAAAAAGGAATATGTTCAAATATAAACTACACAGAGGGCATTCTGTGAAACTTCTTTCTGATCTGTGCATTCAGCTAGCAGAGTTGAACCTTACTGTTGATTGAGGAGTTTTGAAACACTCTTTCTGAATTAACTGCAAGTTGACATTCGTTGTGTAAGGGGCCTAGGGTGAAAAAAGGAATATCTTCATATAAAAACTACTCAGAATCATTCTGCAAAACTTCTTTCTGGTCAGTGCATTCAACTAGCAGAGTTGAACCTTACTTTTGATTGAGGAGTTTTGAAACACTCTTTCTGTAGGAACTGCAAGCAGACATTCAGAGCGCTAAGGGGCCTATAATGGAAAAAGAAATATCTTCAAATAAAAACTACAAAGGAGCATTCTGCGAAACTTCTTTCTGTTCTGTGCATTCAAATGGCAGAGTTGAACCTTGCTTTTGATTGTTCAGTTCTGAAACACTCTTTCTGTAGAAACGGCAAGCATTAATTCAGACCGCTAATGGGCTTATAGTGGAAAAAGATATATCTTCAAATAAAAACTACACAGAAGCATTCTGCGAAACTTCTTTCATATCTGTGCTTTCAACTAACAGAGTTGAACCTTTCTTTTTATTGAGAAGTTCTGAAACTCTCTTTGTGTAGAAAATGCAAGCGGACATTTGGAGCGCTAGCGGGTAAATAGTGGAAATAGGAATATCTTCAAATAAAAACTACAAGGAAGCATTCTGGGAAACTTCTTTCTGATCTGTGCATTCAACTAACAGAGTTGAAGCTTGCTTTTGATTGAGAAGCTCTGAAACACTCTTTCTGTAGAAACTGCAAGTGGACATTCAGAGTGCTAATGAGCCTGTAGTGGAAAAAAGAATATCTTCAAATAAAAAATACACAGAAGCATTCTGCGAAACTTCTTTCTGTTCTGTGCATTCAACTAGCAGAGTTGAACCTAACATTTGATTGAGCAGTTGTGACACACACTTTTTGTAGAAATTGCAAGCAGACATTCTTTGCGCTAAGGGGCCTATGGTGGAAAAAGGAATATCTTCAAACAAAAAGTACACAGAAGCATTCTGTGAAACTTGTTTCTGATGTGTGCATTCAACTAAAAGATTTGAACCTTACTTTTGATTGAGAAATTCTGAAAGTCTCTTTCTGTAGAAACTGCAAGCGGACATTCGGAGCGCTAATGGGCCTATAGTGGAAAAAGGAATATCTTCAAATAAAAACTACACAGAAGCATTCTGCAAAATTTCTTTCAGATCTGTGCATTCAACTAAAAGAGTTGAACCTTACTTTAGATTGAGAAGTTCTCAAACTCTCTTTTGTAGAAACTGCAAGCAGACATTCGGAGCGCTAAGGGGAAAATAGTGCAAAAAGGAATATCTTCAAATAAAAACTACACAGAAGCATTCTGCAAAACTTCTTTCTGATCTGTGCATTCAACTAGCAGAGTTGAACCTTACTTTTGATTGAGGAGTACTGAAACTCTCTTTCTGTGGAAACTGCAAGCGGACATTTGGAGGGCTAAGGGACCTATAGTGGAAAAAGTTTTACCTTCAACTAAAAATTACACAGAAGCATTCTGTGAAACTTCTTTGTGATCTGTGCATTCAAATAACAGAGTTCAACTTACTTTTGATAGAGAAGTTCTGAAATAATGTTTCTGTAGAACTTGCAAGTGGACATTCAGATTACTAAGGTGCCTATAGTGGAAAAAGGAATATGTTCAAATAAAAACTACACAGAAGAATTCTGTGAATCTTCTTTCAGATCTGTGCATTCATCTAACAGAGTTGAACCTTACTTTTGATTGAGAAGTTCTGAAAACCTCTTTCTGTAGGAACTGCAAGTGGACATTCGGAGTGCTAAGGGGCCTATAGTGGAACAAGGGATAACTTTTAATAAAAACTACACAGAAGCATTCTACGAAACTTCTTCCTGAACTGTGCATTCAAATAGCAGAGTTGAACCCTACTTTTTAATGAGCAGTTCTGAAACACTCTTTCTGTAGAAACGGCAAGTGGACATTCGGATGGCTAAGGGGCATATAGTGGAAAAAGGAATATCTTCAAATAAAAACTACACACAAGCATTTTGTGAAACTTCTTTGTGATCTGTGTATTCAACAAACAGAGTTCAACCTTACTTTTGATTGAGAAGTTCGGAAACTCTCTTTCTGTAGAAAGTGCAAGCGGACATTTGGAGTGCTAAGAGGCCTACAGTGGAAAAAGGAATATCTTCAAATATAAACTACACAGAAGCATTCTTCGAAACTTCATTCTGATCTGCGCATTCAACTAGCAGAGTAGAAACTTACTTTTGATTGAGGAGTTTTGAAACAATCTTTCTGTAGAAACCGAAAACGGAAATTCAGAGCGCTAAGGGGCCTATAGTGGAAAAAGGCATATCTTCAAACAAAAACTACACTGAAGCATTCTGCAAAACTTCTTTCCAATCTGTGCATTCAACTAAAAGAGTTGAACCTTGCTTTTGATTGAGCAGTTCTGAAACACTCTTTCTGTAGAAACTGCAAGCAGACATTCGGAGCGCTATGGGGTCTATAGTGGAAAAAGAAATATCTTCAAATAAAAACTACACAGAAGCATTCTGCGAGACTTCTTTCTGATCTGTGCATTCAACTAGCAGAGTTGAACCTTACTATTGATTGAGGAGTTTTGAAACACTCTTTCTGAAGTAACTGCAAGTTGACTTTCATTGCGCTAAGGGGCCTAGGGTGGAAAAAGGAATATCTTCATATAAAAACTACACAGAATCATTCTGCAAAACTTCTTTCTGATCTGTGCATTCAACTAGCAGAGTTGAACCTTACTTTTGATTGAGGAGTTTTGAAACACTCTTTCTGTAGGAACTGCAAGCGGACATTCAGAGTGCTAAGGGGCCTATAATGGAATAAAAAATATCTTCAAATAAAAACTACAAAGGAGCATTCTGCGAAACTTCTTTCTGTTCTGTGCATTCAACTAGCAGAGTTGAAACTTGCTGTTGATTGTTCAGTTCTGAAACACTCTTTCTGTAGACACGGCAAGCATTAATTTGGAGCGCTAAGGGGCTTATAGTGGAAAAAGATATATCTTCAAATAAGAACTACACAGAAGCCTTCTGCGAAACTTCTTCCATAACTGTGCATTCAAGTAAGAGAGTTGAACCTTACTTTTGATTGAGAAGTTCTGAAACTCTCTTTGTGTAGAAAATGCAATTGGACATTTGGAGCGCTAGCAGGCAAATAGTGGAAATAGGAATATCTTGAAATAAAAACTGCACAGAAGCATTCCTCGAAACTTCTTTCTTATCTGTGCATTCAACTAGCAGAGTTGTACCTTAATTTTTATTGAGGAGTTCTGAAACACTCTTTCTGTAGACACGGCAAGTGGACATTCTGAGAGCTAAGGGGCCTATACTGGAAAAAGGAATATCTTCAAATGAAAATTACGCAGAAGTATTCTGCGAAACTTCTTTCTGATCCGTGCATTCAACTAGCAGAGTTGAACCTACTTTTGATTGAGCAGTTCTGAAACACTCTTTCTGTAGAAACTGCTATCGGACATTCGGAGAGCTAAGAGGCCATTTGTGGAAAAATGAATATCTTCAAATAAAAACTACACAGAATAATTCTGTGAAACTTCATTCTGATCTGTGCATTCAACTAGCAAAGTTGAGCCTTACTTTTGATTGAGCAGTTCTGAAACACTCTTTCTGTAGAAACTGCAAGAAGACATTCAGAGTGCTAAGGGGCCTATAGTGGAAAAAGGAATATCTTCAAATAAAAACTACACAGAAGCATTCTGCGAAACTTCTTTCTGTTCTGTGCATTCAACTAACAGAATTGAACCTTACTTTTGATTGAGAAGTTCTGAAACTCTCTCTCTGTAGAAAGTGCAAGTGGACATTCGGAGCGCTTAGGGGCATATAGTGGAAAAAGGAATATCTTCAAATAAAAACTGCACAGAAGCATTCTGCGAAACTTCTCTCTGATCCGTGCATTCAACTAACAGAGTTGAACCTTTCTTTTGATAGAGCAGTTCTGAAACACTCTTTTTGTAGAAACTGCAAGCAGACATTCGGAGCGCTCATGTGTCTATAGTGGAAAAAAGAATATGTTCAAATAAAAACTACACAGAAGAATTCTGCGAAACTTCTTTCTGATCCTTGCATTCAACTAGCAGAGTTGAACCTAACTTTTGATTGAGCTCTTCTGAAACTCTCTTTCTATAGAAACTGCAAGTGCAAATTCAGAGTGTTAAGAGGCCTATAGTGCAAAAAGAAATACCTTCAAATAAAAACTACAGAGAAGCATTCTGTGAAACTTCTTTGGGATCTGTGCATGCAACTAACAGAGTTGAACCCTACTTTTGATTGAGAAGTAATGAAACTCTCTTTCTGTAGCAACTGCAATTGGACTTTCGGAGCACTAAGGGGCAAATAGTGGATAAAGGAATATCTTCAAATAAAAACTACACAGAAGCATTCTGCGAAACTTCTTTCTGATCTGTGCATTCAACTAACAGAGTTGAACCTGACTTTTGATTGAGAAGTTCTGAAACTCTCTTTCTGTAGAAACTGCAAGCGGACATTCGGAGCGCTAAGGGGCTTATTGTGGAAAAAAGAATATTTTCAATTAAAAACTACACAGAAGTATTCTGCAAGACTTCTTTCTTATCAATGCATTTAACTAGCAGAGTTAAACCTTACTTTGGATTAAGGAGTTTTGAAACAATCTTTTTGTAGGAACTGCAAGCAGACATTCGGATGGCTAATGGGCCTATAGTAGGAAAAGGAATATTTTCAAATAAAAACTACACAGAAGCATTCTGTGAAACTTACTTCTGCTGTGTGCACTCAACTAGCAGAGTTGAACCTTACATTTGATTGAGCAGTTCTGAAACCCTCTTTCTGTAGAATCTGCAAGCAGACATTCGGAGCGCTAAGGGGCCTATGGTGGAAAAAGGAATATCTTCAAATAAAAACTACACAAAATCATTCTGCGAAACTTGTTTCTGATCTGTGAATTCAACTAGCGGAGTTGAACTTTACTTTTGATCGAGCAGTTCTGAAACACTCTTTCTGTAGAAACTACAGGCAGACATTCTGAGCGCTAAGGGGCCTATAGTGGAAAAAGGAATATCTTCAAATACAAACTACACAAAAGCATTCTGTGAAACTTCTTTCTGATCTCTTCATTGAACTAGCAGAATTGAACCTTACTTTGGATTGAGCAGTTCTGAAACACTATTTCTGTAAAAACTGCAAGCGGACATTCGGAGTGCTAAGGGGCCTATAGTGGAAAAAGGAATATCTTCAAATATAAACTACACAGAAGCATTCTGCGAAACTTCTTTCTGATCTGTGCATTCAACTAACGGAGTTGAAGCTTACTTCTGATTCAGCAGTTCGGAAACACTCTTTCTGTAGAAACGGCATGCAGTAATTCAGAGCGCTAAGGGGCTTATAGTGGAAAAAGATATAGCTTCAAATAAAAACCACACAGAAGTTTCTGCGAAACTTCTTTCAGATCTGTGCATTCAACTAAGAGAGTTGAACCTTACTTTTGATTGAGAAGTTCTGAAACTCTCTTTTGTAGAAACTGCAAGCAGACAATCGGAGCGCTAAGGGGCAAATAGTGCAAAAACAAATATCTTCACATAAAAACTACACAGAAGCATTCTGCGAAACTTCTTTATGATCTGTGCATTCCGATAACAGAGTTGAACCTTACTTTTGATTGAGAAGTTCTGAAACACTCCTTCTTTAGAGACTGCGAGCAAACATTCAGAGTGCTAACGGGCCTATAGTGGAAAAAGGAATAGCTTCAAATAAAAACTACGCAGAAGCATACTGCGAAACTTCTCTCTGATCTGTGCATTCAACTAGCAGCGTTGAACCTTACTTATGACTGAGGAGTTTTTAAACACTCTTTCAGTGGAAACTGCAAGCGGACATTCGGAGCGCTAAGGGACATAAAGTGGAAAAAGGAATATCATCAACTGAAAACTACACAGAAGCATTCTGAGGAACTTCTTTCTGATCCATGCATTCAAACAACAGAGTTGAACCTTACTTTTGATTGAGAAGTTCTGAAACACTCTTTCTGTAGAAACTGCGAGGGGATATACAGAGCGCTAAGGGGCCTATAGTGGAGAAAGGAATATCTTCAAATAAAAACTACACAGCATCATTCTGTGAAACTTCTTTCTGATCTGTGCAGTCATCTTTCGGAGTTGAACCTTAATTTGATTGAGCAGTTCTGACACACACTTTCTGTAGAAACTGCAATCAGACATTCTGTGCGCCAAGTGGCATATAGTGGAAAAAGTAATATCTTCAAACGAAAACTACACAGAAGCATTCTGCAAAACTACTTTCTGATCTGTGCATTCAACTAGCAGAGTTGAACCTTACTTTTGATTGAGAAGTTTTGAAAGACTCTTTCTGTAGAAACGGCAAGTGAAGATTCCGAGCGCTAAGGGGCCTATAGTGGAAAAAGGAATACCTTCAAATAAAAACTACACAGAAGCATTCTGTGAAACTTCTTTCTGATCTGTGCATTCCACTAGCAGAGTTGAACCTTACTTTTGATTAAGCAGTTCTGAAACACTATTTCTGTAGAACCGGCAAGCGGACATTCGGAGCGCTAAGCGGCCTATAGTGGAAAAAGGAATATCTTCAAATAAAAACTACACAGAAAGATTCTGTGAAACTTCTTTCTGATCTGTGCATTCAAGTAGCAGAGTTGAAACTTACCTTTGATTGAGCAGTTCTGAAACACTCTTTCTGTAGAAACAGTAAGCAGACATTCGGAGAGCTAAGGGGCCTATAGTGGAATAAGGAATATCTTCAAATAAAAACTACACAAAAGTATTCTGCGAAACTTCTTTCTGATCTGTGCATTCAACTAGCAGAGTTGAACCTTGCTTTTGATTGAGGAGTTTTGAAACACTCTTTCAGTGGAAACTGCAAGCGGACATTTGGAGCGCTAAGGGGCCTATAGTGGAAAAAGGAATATCATCAAATAAAAACTACACAGAAGCATTCTGTGGAAACACTTTCTGATCTGTGCATTCAACTAGCAGAGTTGAACCTTACATTTGATTGAGCAGTTCTGAAACACTCTTTCTGTAGAAACTGCAAGCGGACATTCGGAGCACTAAGGGGCCCATAGTGGAAAAAGGAATATCTTGAAGTAAAAAGTACACGGAAGCACTCTGTGAAACTTCTTTCTGATCTGTGCATTCAAATAACAGAGTTGAAACTTACTTTTCATTGAGAAGTTCTTTAACACTCTTTCTGTAGAAACTGCAAGTGGACATTCAGAGCGCTAAGGGGCCTATAGTGGAAAAAGGAATATCGTCAAATAAAAACTACACAGAAGCATTCTGTGAAACTTCTTTCTGATCTGTGCATTCAACTAGGAGATTTGAACCTTAATTTTGATTGAGGAATTTTGAAACACTCTTTCTCTAGGAACTGCAAGCGGATATTCAGAGCGCTAAGGGGCCTATTGTGGAAAAAGTAATATCTACAAATAAAAACTACACAGAAGCATTCTGTGAAACTTCTTTCTCATCTGTGCATTCAACTAGCAGGGTTGAACCTTACCTTTGATTGAGCAGTTCTGAAACACTCTTTCTGTAGAAACTGCAAGCTTACATTCGGAGTGTCAAGGGGCCTATAGTGGAATAAATAATATCTTCAAATAAAAACTATGCAGAATCATTCTGCGAAAGTTCTTTCTGCTCTGTGCATTCAACGAACAGAGTTGAACCTTTCCTTTGATTGAGAAGTTTGGAAACTCTCTTTCTGTAGAAACTGCAAGCGGACATTCGGAGCGCTTTGTGGCGTATAATGGAAAAAGGAATATCCTCAAATAAAAACTACACCGAAGCATTCTGCGAAACTTCTTTCAGAACTGTGCATTCAACTAATAGAGTTGAACCTCACTTTTGATAGAGAAGTTCTGAAATTCTCTTTCTGTTGGAACTGCAAGTGAACATTCAGAGTGCTAAGGTGCCTACAGTGGAAAAAGGAATATCTTCAAATTAAAACTACAGAGAAGCATTCTGCCAAACTTCTTTCTGATCTGTGCATTCAAATAGCGAGGTAGAACCTTACTTTTGATTGAGGAGTTTTGAAACACTCTTTCTGTGGGAGCTGCAAGCCGACATTTGGAGCACTAAGGGGCCAATACTGGAACAACGAATATCTTCACATAAAGACTTAACAGAAGCATTCTGCGAAACTTCTTTCTACTCTGTGCATTCAATTGACAGACTTGAACATTACTTTTGATTGAGAAGTTCAGAAACACTCTTTCTGTAGAATCTGCATTCGGACATTCGGAGCGCTAAGGGGCCTGTAGTGGAAAAAGGAATATCTTCAAACAAAAACTACACAGAAGCATTCGATGAAACTTCTTTCTGATCCGTGCATTCAACTAACAGAGTGGAACCTTACTTTTGATTCAGAAGCTCTGAAAGTCTCTTTTTGTAGAAACTGCAAGCGCAAATTCGGAGTGCTACGTGGGCTGTAGTGGAAAAAGTAATATCTTCAAACAAAAACTACACAGAAGCATTCTGTGAAACTTCTATCTGATCTGTGCATTCAACAAGCAGAGTTGAATCTTACATTTGATTGAGCAGTTCTGAAACACTGCACATTCAGAGGCCTAAGGGGCTTATATTGGAAGAAGGAATATCTACAAATAAAAACTACCCAGAAGCATTCTGCAAAACATGTATCTTATCTGGGCATTCAAAGACCAGAGTTGAACCTTAATTTTGATTGAGCAGTTCTGAAACACTCTTTCTGTAGAAACTGCTAGTGGACATTAGGAGCGTTTAGGGGCCTATAGTGGGAAATGGAATATCTTCAAATAAAAGCTACACAGAAGCATTCTGTGAAACATCTTCTTATCTGTGTATTCAACTAGCAGAGTTGAACCTTTTGTTTGAGCAGTTCTGATACACTCTCTCTGTGGAAAATGCAAGCGGACATTTGAAATGCTAAGCAGCCTATGGTGGAAAAAGGCTTCAAATAGAAACAACTACACAGAAGCATTCAGCGAAACTTGTTTCTTTTCTGTGCATTCAACTGCCAGAGTTGAACGTTAGTTTTGATAGAGCAGTTCTGAACCACTCTTTCTCTGGAAACTGCTAGCGGACATTCAGAGCGCTAAGGGGCCTACATTGGAAAAAAGAATATCTTAAAATAAAAACTACACAGAAGCATTCTGTGAAAATTCTTTTGGATCTGTGCATTCAACTAACAGAGTTGAACCTTACTTTTGATTGAGAAGATCTGAAACTCTCTCTCTGTAGAAACTGCAAGCGGAAATTTGGAGCCCGAAGGGACCTATAGTGGAAAAAGGAATATCTTAAAATAGAAACTACACAGAAGCATTCTGCGAAAGTTCTTATTGATCTGTGCATTCCAGTAACAGAGTTGAACCTTACTTTTTATTGAGAAGTTCTGAAACACTCTTTCTGTAGAAACTGCAAGCGGACATTCGCAGCGCTAAGGGGACAATAGTGGAAAAAGGAATGTCTTCAGATAAAACTACACAGAAGCATTCTGTGAAACTTCTTTCTCATCTGTGCATTCAACTGGCAGAGTTGAAACTTACTTTTGAATGAGCAGTTCTGAAACACTGCTTCTGTAGAAACGGCAAGCGGACTTTCGGAGTAATAAGTGGCCTATAATGGATAAAGGAATATCTCCAAATAAAAACTAAACAGAAGCATCCTGTGAAACTTCTTTCTGATCCGTGCATTCAACTAGCAGAGTTGAACCTTACCTTTGATAGAGCAGTACTGAAACACATTTTCTGTAGAATCTGCAAGCGGACATTCGGAGCACTATGGGGCCTATAGTGGAAAAAGGAATATCTTCAAATAAAAACTACACAGAAGTATACTGCGAAAATTCTTTCTGATCTGGGCATTCAACAAACTGAGTTGAACCTTACTTTTGATTGAGAAGTTCTGAAACTCTCTTTCTGTAGAAACTGCAAGAGGACATATGGAGCGCTATGGGGCCTATAGTGGAAAAAGGAATATCTTCAAATAAAAACTACATAGAAGCATTCTGTGAAACTTCTTTCTGATCGGTGCATTCAACTAACAGAGTTGAAACTTTCTTTTGATTGAGAAGTTCTGAAACTGTCTTTCTGTAGAAACTGCAAGCGAACATTCAGAGCGTTATGGGGCCTATAATGGAAAAAGGAGTATCTTCAAATAAAAACTACACAGAAGCATTCTGCGAAACTTCTTTGTGATCTGTGCATTCAACTGGCAGAGTTGAACCTTACTTTTGATTGCGGAGTTTTGAAACACTCTTTCTGTAGAAACTGCAAGCGGACATTCGGAGCGCTAAGAGGTGATAGTGGAAAAAGGAATATCTTCAAATAAGAACTACACAGAAGCATTCTGCAAAACTTCTTTCTGATCTGTGCATTCAACAAGCAGAGTTGAAACTTACTTTTGATTGAGCAGTTCTGAAACACTATTTCTGTAGCACCTGGAAGCGGACAATCGGAGCGCCAAGGGGCCTATAGTGGAAAAAGGAATATCTTCAACTAAAAACTACACAGCAGCATTCTGCAAAAGTTCTTTCTGATCTGTGCATTCAACTAGCAGTGTTGAACCTTATTTTGATTGAGCAGTTGTGAAACAGTCTTTCTGTAAAAACTGCAAACTGACATTCGGAGCGCTAAAGGGCCTATAGTGGAAAAAGAAATATCTTCAAATAAACACTACACATAAGTATTCTGTGAAACTTCATTCTGATCTGTGCAGTCAACTAGCAGAGTTCAACCTTACTTTTGATTGAGCAGTTCTGAAACACTCTTTCTGTAGAAAGTGCAAGTGGACATTCGGCGCACTAAGGGGCCTATACTGGAAAAAGGAATATCTTCAGATAAAAAGTATACAGAAGCATTCTGCGAAACTTCTTTCTAATCTGTGCATTCAGCTAACAGAGTTGAACCTTACTTTTGGATGAGAAGTTCTGAAACTCTCATTCGGTAGAAACTGCAAGCAGAAATTCGGAGCGCTAAAGGGCCTATAGTGGAAAAAAGAATATTTTCAATTAAAAACTACACAGAAGCATTCTGAGAAATTTCTTTCAGATCAGTGCATTTAACTAGCAGAGTTGAACCTTACCTTTCATTAAGCAGATTTGAAACACTCTTTTTGTAGAAACTGTAAGCGGACATTCGGAGCGGTAAGGGGCCTATTGTGGGAAAAGGAATATCTTCAAATAAAAACTAGACAGAAGCACTCTGTGAAACTTCTTTCAGCTCTGTGCATTCAACTAGAAGAGTTGAACCTTACTTTTGATTGAGCAGTTCTGAAACGCTATTTCTGTAAAAACTGCAAGAGGACATTCGGAGCACTAAGGGGCCTTCAGTCGAAAAAGGAATGTCTTCATATAAAAACTACACAGAAGCATTCTGTAAAACTACTTTCTGATCTGTGCATTTAAGTAGCGGAGTTGAACATTACTTTTGATTGAGCAGTTCTGAAACACTCTTTCTGTAGAAACTGCAAGCGGACACTCGGAGCACTAAGGGGCCTGCAGAAGAAATAGGAATATCTTCAAATAAAAACTACACAGAAGCATTCTGTGAAACTACTTTCTAAACTTTGATTTGAACTATCAGAGTTGAAGCTTACTTTTGATTGAGGAGTTCTGAAACACTCTTTCTGTAGAAACTGCAAGCGGACATTCGGAACGCTAAGGGGCCTACAGTGGGAAAACGAATATCTACAAATAAAAACTACACAGAAGCATTCTGCAAAACTTCTTTCTGATCTGTGCATTGAACTATCAGAGTTGAAAGTTACTGTTTATTGAGCAGTTCTGAAACACTCTTTCTGTAGAAACTGCAAGCGGACACTCGGAGCGCTAAGGGGCCTATAGTGGAATAAGGAATAACTCCAAAGAAAAACTACACAGAATCATTCTGAGAAACTTCTTTCTGATCTGTGCATTCAACTAGCAGAGTTGAACATTACTTTTGATTGAGCAGTTCTGAAACACTCTTTCTGTAGGAACTGCAAGTGCACATTCGGAGCGTTAAGGGGCCTATTGTGGAAAAAGGAATATCTGCAAATAAAAACTACACAGAAGCATTCTGCGAAACTTTCTTCTGATCTGTGCATTCAGCTAACAGAGTTAGAACCTTACTTTTGATTTAGAAGTTCTGAAACGCTCTTTTTGTACAAACTGGAAGCGGATATTCGGAATGCTAAGGGGCCTATAGTTGAAAAAGTAATATCTTCAACTAAAAAGTACACAGAAGACTTCTGCAAAACTTCTTTCTGAACTGTGCATTCAACTAGCAGAGTTGAATGTGCTTTTGATTGAGGAGTTTTGAAATTCTCTTTCAATAGAAACTGCACGTGGACATTCAGAGCGCTAAGGTGTCTATTGTGGAAAAAGTAACACCTATAAATAAAAACTACACAGAAGCATTCTGCGAAACTTCTTTCTCATCTGTGCATTCAACAAGCCGAGTTGAACCTTACTTTACTTTGAGCATTTCTGAAACAATCTTTTTGTAGAAACTGCAAGTGGACATTAGGAACATTAAGGGTCCTATAGTGGAAAAAGAATATCTTCAAATAAAAACTACACAGAAGCATTCTGTGAAACTTCTTTCTGATCTGTGCATTCAACTAACAGAGTTGAACCTTACTTTTGATTGAGGAGATCTGAAACTCTCTTTCTGCAGAAACTGCAAGCGGACATTCGGGGTGCTAAGTGGCCTATTGTGGAAAAAGGAATATCTTCAAATAAAAACTACGTAGAAGCCTTCTGTGAAACTTCTTTCTGATCTGTGCATTCGGCTAGCAGAGTTGAACCTTACTTTTGATTGAGAAGTTCGGAACCTCTCTTTCTGTAGAAACTGCAAGCCGACATTCAGAGAGTTAAGGGGCCTATAGTGGAGAAGGGAATATCTTCAAATAATAACTACACAGAAGCATTATGCGAAAATTCTTTCTGATCTGTGCATTCAACTAACAGAGTTGAACTTTGCTTTGGATTGAGCAGTTCTCAAACACTCTTTCTGTAGGAACTGCAAGCGGACATTCGGAGCCCTAAGGGGCCTATAGTGGAAAAAGGAATATCTTCAAAAAAACTACACAGAAGCATTCTGCGAAACTACTTTCTGATCTGTGCATTCAACTAGCAGATTTGAACTTCACTTTTGATTGAGTAGTTTGGAAACACTCTTTCTGTAGAAACTGCAAGTTGACATTCGGAGCGTTAAGGGGCCTATATTGTAAAAAGTAATATCTTCAAACAAAAACTACACAGAAGCATTCTCTGAAACTTCTTTTTGATCTGTGCATTCAACTAGCAGAGTTGAACCTTACTTTTGATTGAGGATTTGTGAAACTCTCTGTAGAAACTGCAAGCGGACATTTAGAGCTCTAAGGGGCCTATAGTGGAAAAAGGAATATCTTCAAATAAAAACTACACAGAAGCATTCTGTGAAACTTCTTTCTGATCTGTGCATTCAACTAGCAAAGTTGAGCCTTACTTTTGATTGAGCAGTTCTGAAACACTCTTTCTGTAGAAACTGCAAGAAGACATTCAGAGTGCTAAGGGGCCTATAGTGGAAAAAGGAATATCTTCAAATAAAAACTACACAGAAGCATTCTGCGAAACTTCTTTCTGTTCTGTGCATTCAACTAACAGAATTGAACCTTACTTTTGATTGAGAAGTTCTGAAACTCTCTCTCTGTAGAAAGTGCAAGTGGACATTCGGAGCGCTGAGGGGCATATAGTGGAAAAAGGAATATCTTCAAATAAAAACTGCACAGAAGCATTCTGCGAAACTTCTCTCTGATCCGTGCATTCAACTAACAGAGTTGAACCTTTCTTTTGATAGAGCAGTTCTGAAACACTCTTTTTGTAGAAACTGCAAGCAGACATTCGGAGCGCTCATGTGTCTATAGTGGAAAAAAGAATATGTTCAAATAAAAACTACACAGAAGCATTCTGCGAAACTTCTTTCTGATCCATGCATTCAACTAGCAGAGTTGAACCTAACTTTTGATTGAGCTCTTCTGAAACTCTCTTTCTATAGAAACTGCAAGTGCAAATTCAGAGTGTTAAGAGGCCTATAGTGCAAAAAGAAATACCTTCAAATAAAAACTACAGAGAAGCATTCTGTGAAACTTCTTTGGGATCTGTGCATGCAACTAACAGAGTTGAACCCTACTTTTGATTGAGAAGTAATGAAACTCTCTTTCTGTAGCAACTGCAATTGGACTTTCGGAGCACTAAGGGGCAAATAGTGGATAAAGGAATATCTTCAAATAAAAACTACACAGAAGCACTCTGCGAAACTTCTTTCTGATCTGTGCATTCAACTAACAGAGTTGAACCTGACTTTTGATTGAGAAGTTCTGAAACTCTCTTTCTGTAGAAACTGCAAGCGGACATTCGGAGCGCTAAGGGGCTTATTGTGGAAAAAAGAATATTTTCAATTAAAAACTACACAGAAGTATTCTGCAAGACTTCTTTCTTATCAATGCATTTAACTAGCAGAGTTAAACCTTACTTTGGATTAAGGAGTTTTGAAACAATCTTTTTGTAGGAACTGCAAGCAGACATTCGGATGGCTAATGGGCCTATAGTAGGAAAAGGAATATTTTCAAATAAAAACTACACAGAAGCATTCTGTGAAACTTACTTCTGCTGTGTGCACTCAACTAGCAGAGTTGAACCTTACATTTGATTGAGCAGTTCTGAAACCCTCTTTCTGTAGAATCTGCAAGCAGACATTCGGAGCGCTAAGGGGCCTATGGTGGAAAAAGGAATATCTTCAAATAAAAACTACACAAAATCATTCTGCGAAACTTGTTTCTGATCTGTGAATTCAACTAGCGGAGTTGAACTTTACTTTTGATCGAGCAGTTCTGAAACACTCTTTCTGTAGAAACTACAGGCAGACATTCTGAGCGCTAAGGGGCCTATAGTGGAAAAAGGAATATCTTCAAATACAAACTACACAAAAGCATTCTGTGAAACTTCTTTCTGATCTCTTCATTGAACTAGCAGAATTGAACCTTACTTTGGATTGAGCAGTTCTGAAACACTATTTCTGTAAAAACTGCAAGCGGACATTCGGAGTGCTAAGGGGCCTATAGTGGAAAAAGGAATATCTTCAAATATAAACTACACAGAAGCATTCTGCGAAACTTCTTTCTGATCTGTGCATTCAACTAACGGAGTTGAAGCTTACTTCTGATTCAGCAGTTCGGAAACACTCTTTCTGTAGAAACGGCATGCAGTAATTCAGAGCGCTAAGGGGCTTATAGTGGAAAAAGATATAGCTTCAAATAAAAACCACACAGAAGTTTCTGCGAAACTTCTTTCAGATCTGTGCATTCAACTAAGAGAGTTGAACCTTACTTTTGATTGAGAAGTTCTGAAACTCTCTTTTGTAGAAACTGCAAGCAGACAATCGGAGCGCTAAGGGGCAAATAGTGCAAAAACAAATATCTTCACATAAAAACTACACAGAAGCATTCTGCGAAACTTCTTTATGATCTGTGCATTCCGATAACAGAGTTGAACCTTACTTTTGATTGAGAAGTTCTGAAACACTCCTTCTTTAGAGACTGCGAGCAAACATTCAGAGTGCTAACGGGCCTATAGTGGAAAAAGGAATAGCTTCAAATAAAAACTACGCAGAAGCATACTGCGAAACTTCTCTCTGATCTGTGCATTCAACTAGCAGCGTTGAACCTTACTTATGACTGAGGAGTTTTTAAACACTCTTTCAGTGGAAACTGCAAGCGGACATTCGGAGCGCTAAGGGACATAAAGTGGAAAAAGGAATATCATCAACTGAAAACTACACAGAAGCATTCTGAGGAACTTCTTTCTGATCCATGCATTCAAACAACAGAGTTGAACCTTACTTTTGATTGAGAAGTTCTGAAACACTCTTTCTGTAGAAACTGCGAGGGATATACAGAGCGCTAAGGGGCCTATAGTGGAGAAAGGAATATCTTCAAATAAAAACTACACAGAATCATTCTGTGAAACTTCTTTCTGATCTGTGCAGTCATCTTTCGGAGTTGAACCTTAATTTGATTGAGCAGTTCTGACACACACTTTCTGTAGAAACTGCAATCAGACATTCTGTGCGCCAAGTGGCATATAGTGGAAAAAGTAATATCTTCAAACGAAAACTACACAGAAGCATTCTGCAAAACTACTTCTGATCTGTGCATTCAACTAGCAGAGTTGAACCTTACTTTTGATTGAGAAGTTTTGAAAGACTCTTTCTGTAGAAACGGCAAGTGAAGATTCCGAGCGCTAAGGGGCCTATAGTGGAAAAAGGAATACCTTCAAATAAAAACTACACAGAAGCATTCTGTGAAACTTCTTTCTGATCTGTGCATTCCACTAGCAGAGTTGAACCTTACTTTTGATTAAGCAGTTCTGAAACACTATTTCTGTAGAACCGGCAAGCGGACATTCGGAGCGCTAAGCGGCCTATAGTGGAAAAAGGAATATCTTCAAATAAAAACTACACAGAAAGATTCTGTGAAACTTCTTTCTGATCTGTGCATTCAAGTAGCAGAGTTGAAACTTACCTTTGATTGAGCAGTTCTGAAACACTCTTTCTGTAGAAACAGTAAGCAGACATTCGGAGAGCTAAGGGGCCTATAGTGGAATAAGGAATATCTTCAAATAAAAACTACACAAAAGTATTCTGCGAAACTTCTGTCTGATCTGTGCATTCAACTAGCAGAGTTGAACCTTGCTTTTGATTGAGGAGTTTTGAAACACTCTTTCAGTGGAAACTGCAAGCGGACATTTGGAGCGCTAAGGGGCCTATAGTGGAAAAAGGAATATCATCAAATAAAAACTACACAGAAGCATTCTGTGGAAACACTTTCTGATCTGTGCATTCAACTAGCAGAGTTGAACCTTACATTTGATTGAGCAGTTCTGAAACACTCTTTCTGTAGAAACTGCAAGCGGACATTCGGAGCACTAAGGGGCCCATAGTGGAAAAAGGAATATCTTGAAGTAAAAAGTACACGGAAGCACTCTGTGAAACTTCTTTCTGATCTGTGCATTCAAATAACAGAGTTGAAACTTACTTTTCATTGAGAAGTTCTTTAACACTCTTTCTGTAGAAACTGCAAGTGGACATTCAGAGCGCTAAGGGGCCTGTAGTGGAAAAAGGAATATCGTCAAATAAAAACTACACAGAAGCATTCTGTGAAACTTCTTTCTGATCTGTGCATTCAACTAGGAGATTTGAACCTTAATTTTGATTGAGGAATTTTGAAACACTCTTTCTCTAGGAACTGCAAGCGGATATTCAGAGCGCTAAGGGCCTATTGTGGAAAAAGTAATATCTACAAATAAAAACTACACAGAAGCATTCTGTGAAACTTCTTTCTCATCTGTGCATTCAACTAGCAGGGTTGAACCTTACCTTTGATTGAGCAGTTCTGAAACACTCTTTCTGTAGAAACTGCAAGCTTACATTCGGAGTGTCAAGGGGCCTATAGTGGAATAAATAATATCTTCAAATAAAAACTATGCAGAATCATTCTGCGAAAGTTCTTTCTGCTCTGTGCATTCAACGAACAGAGTTGAACCTTTCCTTTGATTGAGAAGTTTGGAAACTCTCTTTCTGTAGAAACTGCAAGCGGACATTCGGAGCGCTTTGTGGCGTATAATGGAAAAAGGAATATCCTCAAATAAAAACTACACCGAAGCATTCTGCGAAACTTCTTTCAGAACTGTGCATTCAACTAATAGAGTTGAACCTCACTTTTGATAGAGAAGTTCTGAAATTCTCTTTCTGTTGGAACTGCAAGTGAACATTCAGAGTGCTAAGGTGCCTACAGTGGAAAAAGGAATATCTTCAAATTAAAACTACAGAGAAGCATTCTGCCAAACTTCTTTCTGATCTGTGCATTCAAATAGCGAGGTAGAACCTTACTTTTGATTGAGGAGTTTTGAAACACTCTTTCTGTGGGAGCTGCAAGCCGACATTTGGAGCACTAAGGGGCCAATACTGGAACAACGAATATCTTCACATAAAGACTTAACAGAAGCATTCTGCGAAACTTCTTTCTACTCTGTGCATTCAATTGACAGACTTGAACATTACTTTTGATTGAGAAGTTCAGAAACACTCTTTCTGTAGAATCTGCATTCGGACATTCGGAGCGCTAAGGGGCCTGTAGTGGAAAAAGGAATATCTTCAAACAAAAACTACACAGAAGCATTCGATGAAACTTCTTTCTGATCCGTGCATTCAACTAACAGAGTGGAACCTTACTTTTGATTCAGAAGCTCTGAAAGTCTCTTTTTGTAGAAACTGCAAGCGCAAATTCGGAGTGCTACGTGGGCTGTAGTGGAAAAAGTAATATCTTCAAACAAAAACTACACAGAAGCATTCTGTGAAACTTCTATCTGATCTGTGCATTCAACAAGCAGAGTTGAATCTTACATTTGATTGAGCAGTTCTGAAACACTGCACATTCAGAGGCCTAAGGGGCTTATATTGGAAGAAGGAATATCTACAAATAAAAACTACCCAGAAGCATTCTGCAAAACATGTATCTTATCTGGGCATTCAAAGACCAGAGTTGAACCTTAATTTTGATTGAGCAGTTCTGAAACACTCTTTCTGTAGAAACTGCTAGTGGACATTAGGAGCGTTTAGGGCCTATAGTGGGAAATGGAATATCTTCAAATAAAAGCTACACAGAAGCATTCTGTGAAACATCTTCTTATCTGTGTATTCAACTAGCAGAGTTGAACCTTTTGTTTGAGCAGTTCTGATACACTCTCTCTGTGGAAAATGCAAGCGGACATTTGAAATGCTAAGCAGCCTATGGTGGAAAAAGGCTTCAAATAGAAACAACTACACAGAAGCATTCAGCGAAACTTGTTTCTTTTCTGTGCATTCAACTGCCAGAGTTGAACGTTAGTTTTGATAGAGCAGTTCTGAACCACTCTTTCTCTGGAAACTGCTAGCGGACATTCAGAGCGCTAAGGGGCCTACATTGGAAAAAAGAATATCTTAAAATAAAAACTACACAGAAGCATTCTGTGAAAATTCTTTGGATCTGTGCATTCAACTAACAGAGTTGAACCTTACTTTTGATTGAGAAGATCTGAAACTCTCTCTCTGTAGAAACTGCAAGCGGAAATTTGGAGCCCGAAGGGACCTATAGTGGAAAAAGGAATATCTTAAAATAGAAACTACACAGAAGCATTCTGCGAAAGTTCTTATTGATCTGTGCATTCCAGTAACAGAGTTGAACCTTACTTTTATTGAGAAGTTCTGAAACACTCTTTCTGTAGAAACTGCAAGCGGACATTCGCAGCGCTAAGGGGACAATAGTGGAAAAAGGAATGTCTTCAGATAAAACTACACAGAAGCATTCTGTGAAACTTCTTTCTCATCTGTGCATTCAACTGGCAGAGTTGAAACTTACTTTTGAATGAGCAGTTCTGAAACACTGCTTCTGTAGAAACGGCAAGCGGACTTTCGGAGTAATAAGTGGCCTATAATGGATAAAGGAATATCTCCAAATAAAACTAAACAGAAGCATCCTGTGAAACTTCTTTCTGATCCGTGCATTCAACTAGCAGAGTTGAACCTTACCTTTGATAGAGCAGTACTGAAACCATTTTCTGTAGAATCTGCAAGCGGACATTCGGAGCACTATGGGGCCTATAGTGGAAAAAGGAATATCTTCAATAAAAACTACACAGAAGTATACTGCGAAAATTCTTTCTGATCTGGGCATTCAACAAACTGAGTTGAACCTTACTTTTGATTGAGAAGTTCTGAACTCTCTTTCTGTAGAAACTGCAAGAGGACATATGGAGCGCTATGGGGCCTATAGTGGAAAAAGGAATATCTTCAAATAAAACTACATAGAAGCATTCTGTGAAACTTCTTTCTGATCTGTGCATTCAACTAACAGAGTTGAAACTTTCTTTTGATTGAGAAGTTCTGAAACTGTCTTTCTGTAGAAACTGCAAGCGAACATTCAGAGCGTTATGGGGCCTATAATGGAAAAAGGAGTATCTTCAAATAAAAACTACACAGAAGCATTCTGCGAAACTTCTTTGTGATCTGTGCATTCAACTGGCAGAGTTGAACCTTACTTTTGATTGCGGAGTTTTGAAACACTCTTTCTGTAGAAACTGCAAGCGGACATTCGGAGCGCTAAGAGGTGATAGTGGAAAAAGGAATATCTTCAAATAAGAACTACACAGAAGCATTCTGCAAAACTTCTTTCTGATCTGTGCATTCAACAAGCAGAGTTGAAACTTACTTTTGATTGAGCAGTTCTGAAACACTATTTCTGTAGCACCTGGAAGCGGACAATCGGAGCGCCAAGGGGCCTATAGTGGAAAAAGGAATATCTTCAACTAAAAAACTACACAGCAGCATTCTGCAAAAGTTCTTTCTGATCTGTGCATTCAACTAGCAGTGTTGAACCTTATTTTGATTGAGCAGTTGTGAAACAGTCTTTCTGTAAAAACTGCAAACTGACATTCGGAGCGCTAAGGGCCTATAGTGGAAAAGAAATATCTTCAAATAAACACTACACATAAGTATTCTGTGAACTTCATTCTGATCTGTGCAGTCAACTAGCAGAGTTCAACCTTACTTTTGATTGAGCAGTTCTGAAACACTCTTTCTGTAGAAAGTGCAAGTGGACATTCGGCGCACTAAGGGGCCTATACTGGAAAAAGGAATATCTTCAGATAAAAAGTATACAGAAGCATTCTGCGAAACTTCTTTCTAATCTGTGCATTCAGCTAACAGAGTTGAACCTTACTTTTGGATGAGAAGTCTGAAACTCTCATTCGGTAGAAACTGCAAGCAGAAATTCGGAGCGCTAAAGGGCTATAGTGGAAAAAGAATATTTTCAATTAAAAACTACACAGAAGCATTCTGAGAAATTTCTTTCAGATCAGTGCATTTAACTAGCAGAGTTGAACCTTACCTTTCATTAAGCAGATTTGAAACACTCTTTTTGTAGAAACTGTAAGCCGGACATTCGGAGCGGTAAGGGGCCTATTGTGGGAAAAGGAATATCTTCAAATAAAACTAGACAGAAGCACTCTGTGAAACTTCTTTCAGCTCTGTGCATTCAACTAGAAGAGTTGAACCTTACTTTTGATTGAGCAGTTCTGAAACGCTATTTCTGTAAAAACTGCAAGAGGACATTCGGAGCACTAAGGGGCCTTCAGTCGAAAAAGGAATGTCTTCATATAAAAACTACACAGAAGCATTCTGTAAAACTACTTTCTGATCTGTGCATTTAAGTAGCGGAGTTGAACATTACTTTTGATTGAGCAGTTCTGAAACACTCTTTCTGTAGAAACTGCAAGCGGACACTCGGAGCACTAAGGGGCCTGCAGAAGAAATAGGAATATCTTCAAATAAAAACTACACAGAAGCATTCTGTGAAACTACTTTCTAAACTTTGATTTGAACTATCAGAGTTGAAGCTTACTTTTGATTGAGGAGTTCTGAAACACTCTTTCTGTAGAAACTGCAAGCGGACATTCGGAACGCTAAGGGGCCTACAGTGGGAAAACGAATATCTACAAATAAAAACTACACAGAAGCATTCTGCAAAACTTCTTTCTGATCTGTGCATTGAACTATCAGAGTTGAAAGTTACTGTTTATTGAGCAGTTCTGAAACACTCTTTCTGTAGAAACTGCAAGCGGACACTCGGAGCGCTAAGGGGCCTATAGTGGAATAAGGAATAACTCCAAAGAAAACTACACAGAATCATTCTGAGAAACTTCTTTCTGATCTGTGCATTCAACTAGCAGAGTTGAACATTACTTTTGATTGAGCAGTTCTGAAACACTCTTTCTGTAGGAAACTGCAAGTGCACATTCGGAGCGTTAAGGGCCTATTGTGGAAAAAGGAATATCTTCAAATAAAAACTACACAGAAGCATTCTGCGAAACTTTCTTCTGATCTGTGCATTCAGCTAACAGAGTTAGAACCTTACTTTTGATTTAGAAGTTCTGAAACGCTCTTTTTGTACAAACTGGAAGCGGATATTCGGAATGCTAAGGGGCCTATAGTTGAAAAAGTAATATCTTCAACTAAAAGTACACAGAAGACTTCTGCAAAACTTCTTTCTGAACTGTGCATTCAACTAGCAGAGTTGAATGTGCTTTGATTGAGGAGTTTTGAAATTCTCTTTCAATAGAAACTGCACGTGGACATTCAGAGCGCTAAGGTGTCTATTGTGGAAAAGTAACACCTATAAATAAAAACTACACAGAAGCATTCTGCGAAACTTCTTTCTCATCTGTGCATTCAACAAGCCGAGTTGAACCTTACTTTACTTTGAGCATTTCTGAAACAATCTTTTTGTAGAAACTGCAAGTGGACATTAGGAACATTAAGGGTCCTATAGTGGAAAAAGAATATCTTCAAATAAAAACTACACAGAAGCATTCTGTGAAACTTCTTTCTGATCTGTGCATTCAACTAACAGAGTTGAACCTTACTTTTGATTGAGGAGATCTGAAACTCTCTTTCTGCAGAAACTGCAAGCGGACATTCGGGGTGCTAAGTGGCCTATTGTGGAAAAAGGAATATCTTCAAATAAAAACTACGTAGAAGCCTTCTGTGAAACTTCTTTCTGATCTGTGCATTCGGCTAGCAGAGTTGAACCTTACTTTTGATTGAGAAGTCGGAACCTCTCTTTCTGTAGAAACTGCAAGCCGACATTCAGAGAGTTAAGGGGCCTATAGTGGAGAAGGGAATATCTTCAAATAATAACTACACAGAAGCATTATGCGAAATTCTTTCTGATCTGTGCATTCAACTAACAGAGTTGAACTTTGCTTTGGATTGAGCAGTTCTCAAACACTCTTTCTGTAGGAACTGCAAGCGGACATTCGGAGCCTAAGGGGCCTATAGTGGAAAAGGAATATCTTCAAAAAAACTACACAGAAGCATTCTGCGAAACTACTTTCTGATCTGTGCATTCAACTAGCAGATTTGAACTTCACTTTTGATTGAGTAGTTTGGAAACACTCTTTCTGTAGAAACTGCAAGTTGACATTCGGAGCGTTAAGGGCCTATATGTAAAAAGTAATATCTTCAAACAAAAACTACACAGAAGCATTCTCTGAAACTTCTTTTTGATCTGTGCATTCAACTAGCAGAGTTGAACCTTACTTTTGATTGAGGATTGTGAAACTCTCTGTAGAAACTGCAAGCGGACATTTAGAGCTCTAAGGGGCCTATAGTGGAAAAAGGAATATCTTCAAATAGAAACTACACAGAAGCATTCTGTGAATCTTCTTTCTGATCTGTGCATTCAACTAGCAGAGTCGTACCTTACTTTTCATTGTGTAGTTCAAAAACACTCTTTCTGTGGGAACTGCAAGCGGACATATGGAGCGCTAAGGGGCCTATAGTGGAAAAAGGTGTATCTTCAGATAAAAGCTACACCGAAGCATTCTGTGAAACTTCTTTCTGATTTGTGCATTCCACTAACAGAGTTGAACTTTACTTTTGATTGAGAATTCTGAAACAGTCTTTCTGTAGAAACTGCAAGTGGACATTCAGAGGTCTAAGATTCTTATAGTGGAAAAAAGGAATATCATCAAATAAAAACTAGACAGAAGCATTCTGTGAAACTTTTTTCTGAGCTGTGCATTCAACTATCGTAGTTGATCCTTACTTTTGATTGAGCAGTTCTGAAACACTCTTTCTGTATAAACTGCAAACGGACATGCGGAGCGTTACGGGGCTATAGTGGAAAAAGGTATATCTACAAATAAAAACTCACAGAAGCATTCAGCGAAACTTCTTTCTGATCTGGCATTCAACTATCAGAGTTGAACGTTACTTTTGATTGAGTAGTTCTGAAACTCTCTTTCTGTAGAAACTGCAAGCGGACATTCGGAGCGCTAAGAGGCCTATAGTGGAAAAAGGAATATCTTCAAATAAAAACTACAGAGAAGAATTCTGTGAAACTACTTTCTGATCTGTGCATTTAACTAGCAAAGTTGAACGTTACTTTTGATTGAGGAGTTCCGAAACTCTCTTTCTGTAGGAAACTGCAAGCGGACATTTAGAGCTCTAAGGGGCCTAGAGTGGAAAAAGGAATATTTGAAATAAACACTACACAGAAGCATTCTGCTAGACTACTTTCTGTCTGTGCATTTGACTAGCAGAGTTGAACCTTACTTTTGATTGAGGAGTTTTGGACACACTCTTTCTGTAGAAACTGCAAGCGGACATTCGGGGGCTAAGCGGCCTATTGTGGAAAAAGGATATCTTCAAATAAAACTACATAGAAGCCGTCTGTGAAAACTTCTTTCAGATCTGTGCATTCAACTAGCAGAGTTGAACCTTACCTTTTGATTGAGAAGTTCGGACCTCTCTTTCTGTAGAAACAGCAAGCCGACATTCGGAAGTTAAGGGGCCTATAGTGGAGAAAGCAATATCTTCAAATAATAACTACACAGAAGCATTCTGCGAAAATTCTTTCTGATCTGTGCATTCAACTAACAGAGTTGAACT